>NC_092708.1:280505294-280805294 GCF_047496885.1 Scyliorhinus torazame | reverse complement strand
TGGATGGCTTGCTGGAGGGATGGATGGATGGATGGCTGGATGGATGGATGACTGGATGAAGGCTGGCTCGAGTGATGGATGGATTGATGGCTGGATGGATGGCTTGATGGATGGATGGCTGGATGGATGACTGGCTGGAGGGATGGATGGATGGAGGGATGGCTGGATGGGGGGCTGAATGGATGGATGGCTGGATGGATGGCTGGCTGAAAGGAAGGATGGATGGATGGATGGCTGGATGGATGGCTGGATGGATGGCTGGCTGGAGGAACGGATGAATGGATGGATGGATGGATGGATGGCTGAATGGATGGCTGGATGGATGGCAGGATGGATGGATGGCTGGATGGATGGCTGGCTGGAGGAACGGATGAATGAATGGATGGATGGATGGATGGCTGAATGGATGGCTGGATGGATGGCAGGATGGATGGATGGCTGGATGGATGGCTGGCTGGAGGAACGGATGAATGGATGGATGGATGGATGGATGGCTGAATGGATGGCTGGATGGATGGCAGGATGGCTGGATGGCTGGATGGATGGCTGGCTGGAGGAACGGATGAATGGATGGATGGATGGATGGATGGATGGATGGATGGTTGGATGGATGGATGGCTGGATGGATGGATGGCTGGATGGATGGCTGGATGGATGGATGGCTGGCTGGAGGGATGGATGGATGGATGGCTGGATGGATGGATGGCCGAATGGATGGCTGGCTGAAGGGATGGATGGATGGATGGATGGCTGAAAGGATGGCTGGATGGATGGATGGCTGGATGGATGGCTGGCTGGAGGGATGGCTGGATGGCAGGATGACTGGATGGATGGCTGGCTGGGCGGGGGATTGATGGATGGATGGCTGGATGGATGGCTGGATGGATGGATGGATGGATGGATGGCTGGCTGGCTGGAGGTATGGATGGATGGATGAATGGCAGGATGGATGGCTGTTTGGAGAGATGGATGAATGCATGGATGGCTGGATGGATGGCTGGATGGAGGGATGGCTGGATGGATGGCTGGCTGGAGGGATGGATGGATGGACGGATCGCTGGATGGCTGGCTGAATGGATGGATGGCTGGATGGATGGCTTGCTGGAGGGATGGATGGATGGATGGATGGATGGCTGGATGGATGGCTGGATGGATGGATGGCTGGATGAATGGCTGGCTGGATGGATGGCTGGATGGATGGATGGCTGGATGGATGACTCGCTGGCGGGATGGATGGATGGATGGATGGCTGGATGGATGGCTGGATGGATGAATGCCTGGTTGAATGGCTGGATGGATGGATGGATGGATGGATGGATGGCTGGATGAATGGATGGCTGGATGGATGGCTGGATGGCTGGATGGCTGGAAGGCTGGATGGATGGATGGCTGGATGGATGGCTGGATGGATGGATGGATGGATGGATGGATGGATGGATGGCTGGATGGATGGCTGGATGGAGGGATAGCTGGAGGAATGGATGGATGGCTGGATGGATGGCTGGATGTATGGCTGGATGGATTGCTGGCTGGAGGAATGGATGGATGGATGGACGGCTGGATGGATGGCAGGATGGATGGATGGCTGGATGGATGGCTAGCTGGAGGGATGGATGGATGGATGGATAGCTGAATGGATGGCTGGATGGATGGATGGCTGGATGGATGGCTGGCTGGAGGGATGGATGGAAGGATGGCTGGATGGACGGCTGGATGAATGGAGGGCTGGATGGATGGCTGGCTGGAGGGATGGATTGATGGATGGATGGCTGGATGGATAGCTGGATGGATCGATGGCTGGATGGATGGCTGGCTGGAGGGATGGATGGATGGATGTGTGGCTGGATGGAGGGATGGTTGGATCGTTGGCTGGCTGGAGGGATGGATGGATGGATGGCTGGATGGATGTCTGGATGGAGGGATGGCTGGATGGATGGCTGGCTAGAGGGATGGATGGATGGATGGATGGATGGCTGGATGGATGGCTGGATGGATGGATGGCTTAATGACTGGCTGGCTGATGGGATGGATGGATGGATGGATTAATGGCTGGATGGATGGCTGGATCGATGGATGGCTGGATATATGGCTGGCTGGAGGGATGGATGGTTGGATGGATGGCTGGATGGATAGCTGGATAGAGGGATGGCTGGATGGATGGCTGGCTGGAGGGATGGTTGGATGGATGGATGGCTGGATGGATGGCTGAATGGATGGATGGCTGGCTGGAGGGATGGATGGATGGATGGATGGATGGATGGCTGAATGGATGGATGGCTGAATGAATGGCTGGCTGGAGGATGGATGGATGGCTGGATGGCTGGATGGGTGGCTGGATGGCTGGATGGCTGGATGGATGGCTGGATGGATGACTGGCTGGAAGGATGGATGGATGAATGGATGGCTGGATGGATGGCTGGATGGATGGATGGCTGGATGGATGGCTGGCTGGAGGAATGGATGGGTGGATGGATGGCTGGATGGATGGCTGGATGGATGGATGCCTGGATGTATGGGTGGCTGGAGGGATGGATGGGTGGATGGATGGCTGGATGGATGGCTGCATGGATGGATGGCTGGATGGATGGCTGGCAGGAGGGATGGATGGATGGATGGCTGAATGGATGGCTGGATGGATGGCTGGCTGGAGCGACGGATGAATGGATGGCTGGATGGATGGATGGCCGAATGGTTGGCTGGCTGGAGGGATGGATGAATGGATGGATGGATGAATGGATGGCTGGATGGATGGATGACCGAATGGTTGGCTGGCTGGAGGGATGGATGGATGGCTGAATGGATGGCTGGATGGCCGAATGGTTGGCTGGCTGGAGGGATGGGTGGATGGATGGATGGCTGAATGGATGGCTGGATGGATGGCAGGATGGATGGATGGCTGGATGAATGGCTGGCTGGATGGATGGCTGGATGGATGGATGGCTGGATGGATGACTCGCTGGCGGGATGGATGGATCGATGGATGGCTGGACGAATGGCTGGATGGATGGATGCCTGGTTGGATGGCTGGATGGATGGATGGATGGATGGCTGGATGAATGGATGGCTGGATGGATGGATGGCTGGATGGTTGGAAGGCTGGATGGATGGATGGCTGGATGGATGGCTGGATGGATGGATGGATGGATGGATGGCTGGCTGGATGGATGGCTGGATGGAGGGATAGCTGGAGGGATGGATGGATGGCTGGATGGATGGCTGGATGGATGGCTGGATGGATTGCTGGCTGGAGGAATGGATGGATGGATGGATGGCTGGATGGATGGCAGGATGGATGGATGGCTGGATGGATGGCTGGCTGGAGGGATGGATGGATGGATGGATAGCTGAATGTATGGCTGGATGGATGGATGGCTGGATGGTTGGCTGGCTGGAGGGATGGATGGAAGAATGGCTGGATGGACGGCTGGATGAATGGAGGGCTGGATGGATGGCTGGCTGGAGGGATGGATTGATGGATGGATGGCTGGATGGATGGCTGAATGGATGGATGGCTGGATGGATGGCTTGCTGGAGGGATGGATGGATGGATGTGTGGCTGGATGGAGGGATGGTTGGATGGTTGGCTGGCTGGAGGGATGGATGGATGGATGGCTGGATGGATGTCTGGATGGAGGGATGGCTGGATGGATGGCTGGCTGGAGGGATGGATGGATGGATGGATGGATGGCTGGATGGATGGCTGGATGGATGGATGGCTTAATGACTGGCTGGCTGATGGGATGGATGGATGGATGGATGGATGGCTGGATGGATGGCTGGATCGATGGATGGCTGGATATATGGCTGGCTGGAGGGATGGATGGATGGATGGATGGCTGGATGGATAGCTGGATAGAGGGATGGCTGGATGGATGGATGGCTGGATGGATGGCTGAATGGATGGATGGCTGGCTGTAGGGATGGATGGATGGATGGATGGATGGCTGAATGGATGGATGGCTGGATGAATGGCTGGCTGGAGGATGGATGGATGGCTGGATGGCTGGATGGATGGCTGGATGGATGGATGGCTGGATGGATGGCTGGATGGATGACTGGCTGGAAGGATGGATGGATGAATGGATGGATGGATGGATGGCTGGATGGATGGATGGCTGGATGGATGGCTGGCTGGAGGGATGGATGAGTGGATGGATGGCTGGATGGATGGCTGGATGGATGGATGCCTGGATGGATGGCTGGCTGGAGGGATGGATGGCTGGATGGATGGCTGGATGGATGGCTGGATGGATGGATGGCTGGATGGATGGCTGGCAGGAGGGATGGAAGGATGGATGGCTGAATGGATGGCTGGATGGATGGCTGGCTGGAGCGACGGATGAATGGATGGCTGGATGTATGGATGGCCGAATGGTTGGCTGGCTGGAGGGATGGATGAATGGATGGATGGCTGAATGGATGGCTGGATGGATGGCAGGATGAATGGATGGCTGGATGGATGGCTGGCTGGATGGATGGATTGATGGATGGATGGCTGGATGGATGGCTGGATGGATGGATGGCTGGATGGATGGATGCCTGGATGGATGGCTGGCTGGAGGGATGGATGGGTGGATGGATGGCTGGATGGATGGCTGGATGGATGGATGGCTGGATGGATGGCTGGCAGGAGGGATGGATGGATGGATGGCTGAATGGATGGCTGGATGTATGGCTGGCTGGAGCGACGGATGAATGCATGGCTGGATGGATGGATGGCCGAATGGTTGGCTGGCTGGAGGGATGGATGAATGGATGGATGGATGAATGGATGGCTGGATGGATGGATGGCCGAATGGTTGGCTGGCTGGAGGGATGGATGGATGGCTGAATGGATGGCTGGATGGCCGAATGGTTGGCTGGCTGGAGGGATGGATGGATGGATGGATGGCTGAATGGATGGCTGGATGGATGGCAGGATGGATGGATGGCTGGATGGATGGCTCGCTGGATGGATGGATTGATGGATGGATGGCTGGATGGATGGCTGGATGGATGGATGGCTGGATGGATGACAGGCTGAAGGGATGAATGGATGGATGGATGGCTGGATGGACGGCTGGATGGATGGATGGCTGGATGGATGGCTGGCTGGAGGGATGGATTGATGGATGGATGGCTGGATGGATAGCTGGATGGATGGCTGGATGGATGGCTGGCTGGTGGGATGGATGGATGGATGGATGGCTGGATGGAGGGATGGCTGGTTGGTTGGCTGGCTGGAGGGAACAAACAAAGAACAAAGAACAAAGAAATGTACAGCACAGGAACAGGCCCTTCGGCCCTCCAAGCCCGTGCCGACCATACTGCCCGACTAAACTACAATCTTCTACACTTCCTGGGTCCGTATCCTTCTATTCCCATCCTAAAAGAACAAAGGCTGGATGGATGGATGGCTGGATGGATGACAGGCTAAAGGGATGAATGGCTGGATGGATGGCTGGATGGATGGATGGATGGTTGGATGGCTTAATGACTGGCTGGCTGGAGGGATGGATGGATGGCTGGATGGATGGCTGGATGGATGGATGGCTGGATGTATGGCTGGCTGGAGAGATGGATGAATGGTTGGATGGCTGGATGGATGGCTGGATGGAGGGATGGCTGGATGGATGACTGGCTGGAGGGATGGATGGATGGATGGATGGCTGGATGGATGGATGGCTTGATGGATGGCTTGCTGGAGGGATGGATGGATGGATGGCTGGATGGATGGATGACTGGATGAAGGCTGGCTCGAGTGATGGATGGATTGATGGCTGGATGGATGGCTTGATGGATGGATGACTGGATGAAGGCTGGCTCGAGTGATGGATGGATTGATGGCTGGATGGATGGCTTGATGGATGGATGGCTGGATGGATGACTGGCTGGAGGGATGGATGGATGAAGGCATGGCTGGATGGGGGGCTGAATGGATGGATGGCTGGATGGATGGCTGGCTGGAAGGAAGGATGGATGGATGGATGGCTGGATGGATGGATGGATGGATGGCTGGATGGATGGCTGGCTGGAGGAACGGATGAATGGATGGATGGATGGATGGATGGATGGATGGTTGGATGGATGGATGGCTGGATGGATGGATGGCTGGATGGATGGCTGGCTGGATGGATGGCTGGCTGGAGGGATGGATGGATGGATGGCTGGATGGATGGATGGCCGAATGGATGGCTGGCTGAAGGGATGGATGGATGGCTGAAAGGATGGATGGATGGCAGGATGGATGGCTGGCTGGAGGGATGGATGAATGGATGGATGGCTGGATGGATGGCTGGATGGCAGGATGACTGGATGGATGGCAGGCTGGGCGGGTGGATTGATGGATGGATGGCTGGATGGATGGCTGGATGGATGGATGGCTGGCTGGCTGGAGGTATGGATGGATGGATGAATGGCAGGATGGATGGCTGTTTGGAGAGTTGGATGAATGCATGCATGGCTGGATGGATGGCTGGATGGAGGGATGGCTGGATGAATGGCTGGCTGGAGGGATGGATGGATGGACGGATGGCTTCCTGGATGGATGGATGGATGGATGGATGGATGGCTGGATGGATGGCTGGATGGATGGATGGCTGGATGAATGGCTGGCTGGATGGATGGCTGGATGGATGGATGACTGGATGGATGACTCGTTGGCGGGATGGATGGATGGATGGATGGCTGGATGGATGGCTGGATGGAAGGATGCCTGGTTGGATGGCTGGATGGATGAGATGGATGGATGGATGGATGGCTGGATGAATGGATGGCTGGATGGATGGATGGCTGGATGGCTGGAAGGCTGGATGGATGTATGGCTGGATGGATGGCTGGATGGATGGATGGATGGATGGATGGATGGATGGCTGGATGGATGGCTGGATGGTGGGATAGCTGGAGGGATGGATGGATGGCTGGATGGATGGCTGGATGGATGGCTGGATGGATTGCTGGCTGGAGGAATGGATGGATGGATGGATGGCTGGATGGATGGCAGGATGGATGGATGGCTGGATGGATGGCTGGCTGGAGGGATGGATGGATAGCTGAATGGATGGCTGGATTGATGGATGGCTGGATGGATGGCTGGGTGGAGGGATGGATGGAAGGATGGCTGGATGGACGGCTGGATGAATGGAGGGCTGGATGGATGGATGGCTTGATGGATGGCTTGCTGGAGGGATGGATGGATGGATGGCTGGATGGATGGATGACTGGATGAAGGCTGGCTCGAGTGATGGATGGATTGATGGCTGGATGGATGGCTTGATGGATGGATGGCTGGATGGATGACTGGCTGGAGGGATGGATGGATGGAGGCATGGCTGGATGGGGGCTGAATGGATGGATGGCTGGATGGATGGCTGGCTGGAAGGAAGGATGGATGGATGGATGGCTGGATGGATGGCTGGATGGATGGATGGCTGGATGGATGGCTGGCTGGAGGAACGGATGAATGGATGGATGGATGGATGGATGGATGGATGGATGGATGGTTGGATGGATGGATGGCTGGATGGATGGATGGCTGGATGGATGGCTGGCTGGATGGATGGCTGGCTGGAGGGATGGATGGATGGATGGCTGGATGGATGGATGGCCGAATGGATGGCTGGCTGAAGGGATGGATGGATGGCTGAAAGGATGGCTGGATGGATGGATGGCAGGATGGATGGCTGGCTGGAGGGATGGACGAATGGATGGATGGCTGGATGGATGGCTGGATGGCAGGATGACTGGATGGATGGCTGGCTGGGCGGGTGGATTGATGGATGGATGGCTGGATGGATGGCTGGATGGATGGATGGATGGATGGCTGGCTGGCTGGAGGTATGGATGGATGGATGAATGGCAGGATGGATGGCTGTTTGGAGAGATGGATGAATGCATGCATGGCTGGATGGATGGCTGGATGGAGGGATGGCTGGATGGATGGCTGGCTGGAGGGATGGATGGAAGGACGGATGGCTTGCTGGAGGGATGGATGGATGGATGGATGGATGGCTGGATGGATGGTTGGATGGATGGATGGCTGGATGAATGGCTGGCTGGATGGATGGCTGGATGGATGGATGACTGGATGGATGACTCGCTGGCGGGATGGATGGATGGATGGATGGCTGGATGGATGGCTGGATGGATGGATGCCTGGTTGGATGGCTGGATGGATGGATGGATGGATGGATGGCTGGATGAATGGATGGCTGGATGAATGGATGGCTGGATGGCTGGAAGGCTGGATGGATGTATGGCTGGATGGATGGCTGGATGGATGGATGGATGGATGGATGGATGGCTGGATGGATGGCTGGATGGTGGGATAGCTGGAGGGATGGATGGATGGCTGGATGGATGGCTGGCTGGAGAGATGGATGAATGGTTGGATGGCTGGATGGATGGCTGGATGGAGGGATGGCTGGATGGATGACTGGCTGGAGGGATGGATGGATGGATGGATGGATGGATGGCTGGATGGATGGATGGCTTGATGGATGGCTTGCTGGAGGGATGGATGGATGGATGGCTGGATGGATGGATGACTGGATGAAGGCTGGCTCGAGTGATGGATGGATTGATGGCTGGATGGATGGCTTGATGGATGGATGGCTGGATGGATGAATGGATGGCTGGATGGATGGATGGAGGCATGGCTGGATGGGGGGCTGAATGGATGGATGGCTGGATGGATGGCTGGCTGGAAGGAAGGATGGATGGATGGATGGCTGGATGGATGGATGGATGGATGGCTGGATGGATGGCTGGCTGGAGGAACGGATGAATGGATGGATGGATGGATGGATGGATGGATGGTTGGATGGATGGATGGCTGGATGGATGGATGGCTGGATGGATGGCTGGCTGGATGGATGGCTGGCTGGAGGGATGGATGGATGGATGGCTGGATGGATGGATGGCCGAATGGATGGCTGGCTGAAGGGATGGATGGATGGCTGAAAGGATGGCTGGATGGATGGATGGCAGGATGGATGGCTGGCTGGAGGGATGGATGAATGGATGGATGGCTGGATGGATGGCTGGATGGCAGGATGACTGGATGGATGGCTGGCTGGGCGGGTGGATTGATGGATGGATGGCTGGATGGATGGCTGGATGGATGGATGGCTGGCTGGCTGGAGGTATGGATGGATGGATGAATGGCAGGATGGATGGCTGTTTGGAGAGATGGATGAATGCATGCATGGCTGGATGGATGGCTGGATGGAGGGATGGCTGGATGGATGGCTGGCTGGAGGGATGGATGGATGGACGGATGGCTTGCTGGAGGGATGGATGGATGGATGGATGGATGGCTGGATGGATGGCTGGATGGATGGATGGCTGGATGAATGGCTGGCTGGATGGATGGCTGGATGGATGGATGACTGGATGGATGACTCGCTGGCGGGATGGATGGATGGATGGATGGCTGGATGGATGGCTGGATGGAAGGATGCCTGGTTGGATGGCTGGATGGATGGATGGATGGATGGATGGATGGCTGGATGAATGGATGGCTGGATGGATGGATGGCTGGATGGCTGGAAGGCTGGATGGATGTATGGCTGGATGGATGGCTGGATGGATGGATGGATGGATGGATGGATGGCTGGATGGATGGCTGGATGGTGGGATAGCTGCAGGGATGGATGGATGGCTGGATGGATGGCTGGATGAATGGCTGGATGGTTTGCTGGCTGGAGGAATGGATGGATGGATGGATGGCTGGATGGATGGCAGGATGGATGGATGGCTGGATGGATGGCTGGCTGGAGGGATGGATGGATAGCTGAATGGATGGCTGGATGGATGGATGGCTGGATGGATGGCTGGCTGGAGGGATGGATGGAAGGATGGCTGGATGGACGGCTGGATGAATGGAGGGCTGGATGGATGGCTGGCTGGAGGGATGGATTGATGGATGGATGGCTGGATGGATGGCTGGATGGATGGATGGCTGGATGGATGGCTTGCTGGAGGGATGGATGGATGGATGTGTGGCTGGATGGAGGGATGGTTGGATGGTTGGCTGGCTGGAGGGATGGATGGATGGATGGCTGGATGGATGTCTGGATGGAGGGATGGCTGGATGGATGGCTGGCTGGAGGGATGGATGGATGGATGGATGGATGGCTGGATGGATGGCTGGATGGATGGATGGCTGAATGACTGGCTGGCTGATGGGATGGATGGCTGGATGGATGGCTGGATGGATGGCTGGATCGATGGATGGCTGGATATATGGCTGGCTGGAGGGATGGATGGATGGATGGATGGCTGGATGGATAGCTGAATGGATGGATGGCTGGCTGGAGGGATGGATGGATGGATGGATGGATGGCTGAATGGATGGATGGCTGGATGAATGGCTGGCTGGAGGATTGATGGATGGCTGGATGGCTGGATGGATGACTGGCTGGAAGGATGGATGGATGAATGGATGGCTGAATGGATGGCTGGATGGATGGATGGCTGGATGGATGGCTGGCTGGAGGGATGGATGAGTGGATGGATGGCTGGATGGATGGCTGGATGGATGGATGCCTGGATGGATGGCTGGCTGGAGGGATGGATGGGTGGATGGATGGCTGGTTGGATGGCTGGATGGATGGATGGCTGGATGGATGGCTGGCAGGAGGGATGGATGGATGGATGGCTGAATGGATGGCTGGATGGATGGCTGGCTGGAGCGACGGATGAATGGATGGCTGGATGTATGGATGGCCGAATGGTTGGCTGGCTGGAGGGATGGATGAATGGATGGATGGCTGAATGGATGGCTGGATGGATGGCAGGATGGATGGATGGCTGGATGGATGGCTGGCTGGATGGATGGATTGATGGATGGATGGCTGGATGGATGGCTGGATGGATGGATGGTTGGATGGATGACAGGCTGAAGGGATGAATGGATGGATGGATGGCTGGATGGACGGCTGGATGGATGGATGGCTGGATGGATGGCTGGCTGGAGGGATGGATTGATGGATGGATGGCTGGATGGATAGCTGGATGGATGGCTGGATGGATGGATGGATGGATGGCTGGCTGGAGGGATGGATGGATGGATGGATGGCCGAATGGATGGCTGGATGGATGGATGGCTGGATGGATGGCTGGCTGGAGGGGTGGATGGAAGGATGGCTGGATGGACGGCTGGATGGATGGAGGGCTGGATGGATGGCTGGCTGGAGGGATGGATTGATGGATGGATGGCTGGATGGATGGCTGGATGGATGGATGGCTGAATGGATGGCTGTCTGGAGGGATGGATGGATGGATGGGTGGCTGGATGGAGGGATGGCTTGATGGTTGGCTGGCTGGAGGGATGGATGGCTGGATGGATGTCTGGATGGAGGGATGGCTGGATGGATGGCTGAATGGATGGATGGCTTAATGACTGGCTGGCTGGAGGGATGGATGGAAGGATGGCTGGTTGGACGGCTGGATCGATGGATGGCTGGATATATGGCTGGCTGGAGGGATGGATGGATGGATGGATGGCTGGATGGATGGCTGAATGGATGGATGGCTGGATGGATGGCTGGCTGGAGGGATGGATGGATGGATGGATGGATGGATGGCTGAATGGATGGATGGCTGGATGAATGGCAGGCTGGAGGATGGATGGATGGCTGGATGGCTGGATGGATGGCTGGATGGATGGATGGCTGGATGGATGGCTGGGTGGATGACTGGCTGGAGGGATGGATGGATGGATGGCTGGATGGATGGCTGGATGGATGGATGGCTGGATGGATGGCTGGCTGGAGGGATGGATGGATGGATGGATGGCTGGATGGATGCTGGATGGATGGATGCCTGGATGGATGGCTGGCTGGAGGGATGGATGGGTGGATGGATGGCTGGATGGATGGCTGGTTGGATGGATGGCTGGATGGATGGCTGGCAGGAGGGATGGATGGATGGCTGGATGGATGGCTGGATGGATGGCTGGCTGGAGCGATGGATGAATGGATGGCTGGATGGATGGATGGCCGAATGGTTGGCTGGCTGGAAGGAAGGATGTATGGATGGATGGCTGAATGGATGGCTGGATGGATGGCAGGATGGATGGATGGCTGGATGGATGGCTCGCTGGATGGATTCGTTGATGGATGAATGGATTGATGGATGGATGGCTGGATGGATGGCTGGATGGATGGCAGGCTGAAGGAATGAATGGATGGATGGCTGGATGGACGGCTGGATGGATGGATGGCTGGATGGATGGCTGGCTGGAGGGATGGATTGATGGATGGATGGCTGGATGGATAGCTGGATGGATGGCTGAATGGGTGGATGGATGGATGGCTGGATGGAGGGATGGCTGGATGGAGGGATAGCTGGAGGGATGGATGGATGGCTGGATGGATGGCATGATGGATGGATGGCTGGATGGATGGCTGGCTGGAGGGATGGATGGATGGATGGATAGCTGAATGGATGGCTGGATGGATGGATTGCTGGATGGATGGCTGGCTGGAGGGATGGATGGATGGCTGGATGGACGGCTGGATGGATGGAGGGCTGGATGGATGGCTGGCTGGAGGGATGGTTTGATGGATGGATGGATGGATGGATGGCTGGATGGATGGATGGCTGAATGGATGGCTGGCTTGAGGGATGGATGGATGGATGGGTGGCTGGATGGAGGGATGGCTGGATGGTTGGCTGGCTGGAGGGAAGGATGGATGGATGGCTGGATGGATGTCTGGATGGAGGGATGGCTGGATGGATGGCTTGCTGGAGGGATGGATGGATGGATGGATGGCTGGATGGATGGCTGGATGGATGGATGGCTGGCTGGCTGGAGGGATGGATGGATGGAAGGATGGCTGGTTGGATGGCTGGATCGATGGATGGCTGGATGTATGGCTGGCTTGAGGGATGGATGGATGGCTTGATGGATAGCTGGATAGAGGAATGGCTGGATGGATGGCTGGCTGGAGGGATGGATGGATGGCTGGCTGGATGGATGGCTGAATGGATGGATGGCTGGATGGATGGCTGGCTGGAGGGATGGATGGATGGATGGATGGATGGATGGATGGATGGATGGATGGCTGAATGGATGGATGGCTGGATGAATGGCTGGCTGGAGGGATGGGTGGATGGATGGATGGCTGGATGGATGGAAGGCTGGATGGATGGCTGGATGGATGACTGGGTGGAGGGATGGATGGATGGATGGATGGCTGGATGGATGGCTGGATGGATGGCTGGATGGATGCCTGGATGGATGGCTGTCTGGAGGGATGGATGGATGGATGGATGGCTGGATGGATGGCTGGATGGATGGATGGCTGGATGGATGGCTGGCAGGAGGGATGGGTGGATGGATGGATGGCTGGATGGATGACTGGATGGATGGATGCCTGGATGGATGGCTGGCTGGAGGGATGGATTGATGGATGGATGGCTGGATGGATGGCTGGATGGATGGATGGCTGGATGGATGGCAGGCTGAAGGGATGAATGGATGGATGGGTGGCTGGATGGACGGCTGGATGGATGGATGGCTGGATGGATGGCTGGCTGGAGGGATGGATTGATGGATGGATGGCTAGATGGAAAGCTGGATGGATGGCTGGATGGATGGCTGGCTGGTGGGATGGATGGATGGATGGATGGCTGGATGGAGGGATGGCTGGATATTTGGCTGGCTGGAGGGATGGATGGATGGCTGGATGGATGGCTGGATGGAGGGATGGCTGGATGGATGGCTGGCTGGAGGGATGGATGGCTGGATGGATGGCTGGTTGGATGGATGGATGGATGGATGGCTTAATGACTGGCTGGCTGGAGGAATGGATGGATGGATGGATGGCGGGATGGATGGCTGGATGGATGGAAGGCTGGATGTATGGCTGGCTGGAGAGATGGATGAATGGTTGGATGGCTGGATGGATGGCTGGATGGAGGGATGGCTGGATGGATGGCTGGCTGGAGTGACGGATGGATGCATGGCTGGATGGTTGGCTGTATTGAGTGATGGCTGGATGGAAGGCTGGCTGGATGGATGGATGGCTGGATGGATGGATGGATGGACGGATGGATGGAGGGATGGCTGGATGGATGGCTGGCTGGAGGGATGGATGGATGGATGGATGGATGGATGGATGGATGGCTGGATGGAGGAATGGCTTGATGGATGGCTGGCTGGAGGGATGGATGGATGGCTGGATGGATTGCTTGATGGATGGATGGCTGGATGGACGATTGGCTGGAGGGATGGATGGATGGATGGCTGGATCGATGGCTGGATGGATGAATGGCTGCATGGATGACTGGCTGGCTGGATGGTTGGATGGCTGGATGGATGGATGGCTTGAAGAATGGATGGGTGGCTGGATGGATGGCTGGACGGATGGATTGCTGGATGGATGGCTGGATAGAGGGATGGATGGATTGCTGGATGGATGGCTGGATGGATGGATGGCTGGATGGATGGCTGGCTGGAGGAATGGATGGATGGATGGATGGC
The DNA here is from genome assembly GCF_047496885.1 of Scyliorhinus torazame. NCBI lineage: Eukaryota > Metazoa > Chordata > Chondrichthyes > Carcharhiniformes > Scyliorhinidae > Scyliorhinus > Scyliorhinus torazame. The sequence continues at coordinate 280,790,824 of NC_092708.1, read as the reverse complement.
TGGACCGATGGCTGGATGGATGGATGGCAGGATGGATGGCTGGCTGGAGGGATGGATGGATGAATGGATGACTGAATGGATGGCTGGATGGATGGATGGCTGGATGGATGTCTGGCTGTAGGGATGGATGGATGGCTGGCTGGCTGGCTGGCTGGAGGGATGCATGGATGGATGGATGGCTGGATGGACGGATGGTTTGGATGGATTGCTGGATGGATGGCTGGATGGATGGATGGCTGGATGGATGGCTGGCTGGATGGATGGATGGATGGCTGGATGGAGGGATGGCTGGATGGTTGGCTGGCTGGCTGGATGGATGGATGGGTGGATGGCTGGAAGGATGGCTGGATGGAGGGATGGCTGGATGGATGGCTGGCTGGAGGGATGGATGGATGGCTGGATGGATGGCTGGATGGATGGATGGCTTAATGACTGTATGGCTGGCTGGAGGGATGGATGGATGGATGGATGGCTGGATGAATGGCTGAATGGATGGATGGCTGGATGGATTGCTGGATGGATGGATGGATGGACGGTTGGCTGGATAGATGACTGGATGGAGGAATGGCTGGATGGATGGCTGGCGAGAGGGATGGATGGATGGATGGATGGCTGGATGGATGGCTTAATGGATGGATGGCTGGCTGGAGGGATGGATGGATGGATGGCTGGATGGATGGCTGGATGGATGGATGGCTGGCTTGAAGAATGGATGGATGGCTGGATGGATGGCAGGACGGATGGATTGCTGGATGGATGGCTTGATGGATGGATGGCTGGATGGATGGCTGGATGGATGTATGGCTGGATGAATCGCTGGCTGGACGAATGGATGGATGGATGGACGGCTGGATGGATGGCTGGATGGATGGATGGCTGGATGGATGGCTGGCTGGAGGGATGGGTGGATGGATGGCTGGATGGACGGCTGGATGGATGGAGGGCTGGATGGATGATTGGCTGGAGGGATGGATTGATGGATGGATGGCTGGATGGATGGCTGGATGGATGGATGGCTGGATGGATGGCTGGCTGGAGGGATGGATGGATGGCTGTGTGGCTGGATGGCGCGATGGTTAGATGGTTGGCTGGCTGGAGGGATGGATGGATGGCTGGATGGATGTCTGGATGGATGGCTGGCAGGAGAGATGGATGGATGGATGGCTGAATGGATGGCTGGATGGATGGTTGGCTGGAGCGACGGATGAATGGATGGCTGGATGTATGGATGGCCGAATGGTTGGCTGGCTGGAGGGATGGATGAATGGATGGATGGCTGAATGGATGGCTGGATGGATGGCAGGATGGATGGATGGCTGGATGGATGGCTGGCTGGATGAATGGATTGATGGATGGATGGCTGGATGGATGGCTGGATGGATGGATGGTTGGATGGATGACAGGCTGAAGGGATGAATGGATGGATGGATGGCTGGATGGACGGCTGGATGGATGGATGGCTGGATGGATGGCTGGCTGGAGGGATGGATTGATGGATGGATGGCTGGATGGATAGCTGGATGGATGGCTGGATGGATGGATGGATGGATGGCTGGATGGAGGGATGGCTGGATGGAGGGATAGCTGGAGGGATGGATGGATGGCTGGATGGATGGCAGGATGGATGGATGGACGGCTGGATGGATGGAGGGCTGAATGGATGACTGGCTGGAGGGATGGATTGATGGATGGATGGCTGGATGGATGGCTGGATGGATGGATGGCTGAATGGATGGCTGTTTGGAGGGATGGATGGATGGATGGGTGGCTGGATGGAGGGATGGCTTGATGGTTGGCTGGCTGGAGGGATGGATGGATGGATGGCTGGATGGATGTCTGGATGGAGGGATGGCTGGATGGATGGCTGAATGGATGGATGGCTTAATGACTGGCTGGCTGGAGGGATGGATGGATGGAAGGATGGCTGGTTGGACGGCTGGATCGATGGATGGCTGGATATATGGCTGGCTGGAGGGATGGATGGATGGATGGATGGCTGGATGGATGGCTGAATGGATGGATGGCTGGATGGATGGCTGGCTGGAGGGATGGATGGATGGATGGATGGATGGATGGCTGAATGGATGGATGGCTGGATGAATGGCAGGCTGGAGGATGGATGGATGGCTGGATGGCTGGATGGATGGTTGGATGGATGGATGGCTGGATGGATGGCTGGATGGATGACTGGCTGGAGGGATGGATGGATGGATGGATGGCTGGATGGATGGCTGGATGGATGGATGGCTGGATGGATGGCTGGCTGGAGGGATGGATGGATGGATGGATGGCTGGATGGATGCTGGATGGATGGATGCCTGGATGGATGGCTGGCTGGAGGGATGGATGGGTGGATGGATGCCTGGATGGATGGCTGGATGGATGGATGGCTTGCTGGAGGGATGGATGGATGGATGTGTGGCTGGATGGAGGGATGGTTGGATGGTTGGCTGGCTGGAGGGATGGATGGATGGATGGCTGGATGGATGTCTGGATGGAGGGATGGCTGGATGGATGGCTGGCTGGAGGGATGGATGGGTGGATGGCTGGAAGGATGGCTGGATGGAGGGATGGCTGGATGGATGGCTTGCTGGAGGGATGGATGGATGGCTGGATGGATGGCTGGATGGATGGATGGCTTAATGACTGTATGGCTGGCTGGAGGGATGGATGGATGGATGGATGGCTGGATGAATGGCTGAATGGATGGATGGCTGGATGAATTGCTGGATGGATGGATGGATGGACGGTTGGCTGGATAGATGACTGGATGGAGGAATGGCTGGATGGATGGCTGGCGAGAGGGATGGATGGATGGATGGATGGCTGGATGGATGGCTTAATGGATGGATGGCTTGCTGGAGGGATGGATGGATGGATGGCTGGATGGATGGCTGGATGGATGGATGGCTGGCTTGAAGAATGGATGGATGGCTGGATGGATGGCAGGACGGATGGATTGCTGGATGGATGGCTTGATGGATGGATGGCTGGATGGATGGCTGGATGGATGTATGGCTGGATGAATGGCTGGCTGGACGAATGGATGGATGGATGGACGGCTGGATGGATGGCTGGATGGATGGATGGCTGGATGGATGGCTGGCTGGAGGGATGGGTGGATGGATGGCTGGATGGACGGCTGGATGGATGGAGGGCTGGATGGATGATTGGCTGGAGGGATGGATTGATGGATGGATGGCTGGATGGATGGCTGGATGGATGGATGGCTGGATGGATGGCTGGCTGGAGGGATGGATGGATGGCTGTGTGGCTGGATGGAGCGATGGTTAGATGGTTGGCTGGCTGGATGGATGGATGGATGGCTGGATGGATGTCTGGATGGATGGCTGGCAGGAGAGATGGATGGATGGATGGCTGAATGGATGGCTGGATGGATGGCTGGCTGGAGCGACGGATGAATGGATGGCTGGATGTATGGATGGCCGAATGGTTGGCTGGCTGGAGGGATGGATGAATGGATGGATGGCTGAATGGATGGCTGGATGGATGGCAGGATGGATGGATGGCTGGATGGATGGCTGGCTGGATGGATGGTTGATGGATGGATGGCTCGATGGATGGCTGGATGGATGGATGGTTGGATGGATGACAGGCTGAAAGGATGAATGGATGGATGGATGGCTGGATGGACGGCTGGATGGATGGATGGCTGGATGGATGGCTGGCTGGAGGGATGGATTGATGGATGGATGGCTGGATGGATAGCTGGATGGATGGCTGGATGGATGGATGGATGGATGGCTGGATGGAGGGATGGCTGGATGGAGGGATAGCTGGAGGGATGGATGGATGGCTGGATGGATGGCTGGATGGATGGATGGTTGGATGGATGACAGGCTGAAAGGATGAATGGATGGATGGATGGCTGGATGGACGGCTGGATGGATGGATGGCTGGATGGATGGCTGGCTGGAGGGATGGATTGATGGATGGATGGCTGGATGGATAGCTGGATGGATGGCTGGATGGATGGATGGATGGATGGCTGGATGGAGGGATGGCTGGATGGAGGGATAGCTGGAGGGATGGATGGATGGCTGGATGGATGGCAGGATGGATGGATGGCTGGATGGATGGCTGGCTGGAGGGATGGATGGATGGATGGATGGCCGAATGGATGGCTGGATGGATGGATGGCTGGATGGATGGCTGGCTGGAGGGATGGATGGAAGGATGGCTGGATGGATGGCTGGATGGATGGAGGGCTGGATGGATGACTGGCTGGAGGGATGGATTGATGGATGGATGGCTGGATGGATGGCTGGATGGATGGATGGCTGAATGGATGGCTGTCTGGAGGGATGGATGGATGGATGGGTGGCTGGATGGAGGGATGGCTTGATGGTTGGCTGGCTGGAGGGATGGATGGATGGATGGCTGGATGGATGTCTGGATGGAGGGATGGCTGGATGGATGGCTGAATGGATGGATGGCTTAATGACTGGCTGGCTGGAGGGATGGATGGATGGAAGGATGGCTGGTTGGACGGCTGGATCGATGGATGGCTGGATATATGGCTGGCTGGAGGGATGGATGGATGGATGGATGGCTGGATGGATGGCTGAATGGATGGATGGCTGGATGGATGGCTGGCTGGAGGGATGGATGGATGGATGGATGGATGGATGGCTGAATGGATGGATGGCTGGATGAATGGCAGGCTGGAGGATGGATGGATGGCTGGATGGCTGGATGGATGGTTGGATGGATGGATGGCTGGATGGATGGCTGGATGGATGACTGGCTGGAGGGATGGCTGGATGGATGGATGGCTGGATGGATGGCTGGATGGATGGATGGCTGGATGGATGGCTGGCTGGAGGGATGGATGGATGGATGGATGGCTAGATGGATGCTGGATGGATGGATGCCTGGATGGATGGCTGGCTGGAGGGATGGATGGGTGGATGGATGGCTGGATGGATGGCTGGATGGATGGATGGCTTGCTGGAGGGATGGATGGATGGATGTGTGGCTGGATGGAGGGATGGTTGGATGGTTGGCTGGCTGGAGGGATGGATGGATGGATGGCTGGATGGATGTCTGGATGGAGGGATGGCTGGATGGATGGCTCGCCGGAGGGATGGATGGATGGATGGATGGATGGCTGGATGGATGGCTGGATGGATGGATGGCTTAATGACTGGCTGGCTGATGGGATGGATGGATGGATGGATGGATGGCTGGATGGATGGCTGGATCGATGGATGGCTGGATATATGGCTGGCTGGAGGGATGGATGGATGGATGGATGGCTGGATGGATAGCTGGATAGAGGGATGGCTGGATGGATGGATGGCTGAATGGATGGATGGCTGGCTGGAGGGATGGATGGATGGATGGATGGATGGCTGAATGGATGGATGGCTGGATGAATGGTTGGCTGGAGGATGGATGGATGGCTGGATGGCTGGATGGATGGCTGGATGGATGGATGGCTGGATGGATGGCTGGATGGATGACTGGCTGGAAGGATGGGTGGATGAATGGATGGCTGGATGGATGGCTGGATGGATGGATGGCTGGATGGATGACTGGCTGGAGGGATGGATGGGTGGATGGATGGCTGGATGGATGGCTGGATGGATGGATGCCTGGATGGATGGCTGGCTGGAAGGATGGATGGCTGGATGGATGGCTGGATGGATGGCTGGATGGATGGATGGCTGGATGGATGGCTGGCAGGAGGGATGGAAGGATGGATGGCTGAATGGATGGCTGGATGGATGGCTGGCTGGAGCGACGGATGAATGGATGGCTGGATGTATGGATGGCCGAATGGTTGGCTGGCTGGAGGGATGGATGAATGGATGGATGGCTGAATGGATGGCTGGATGGATGGCAGGATGGATGGATGGCTGGATGGATGGCTGGCTGGATGGATGGATTGATGGATGGATGGCTGGATGGATGGCTGGATGGATGGATGGCTGGATGGATGGATGCCTGGATGGATGGCTGGCTGGAGGGATGGATGGGTGGATGGATGGCTGGATGGATGGCTGGATGGATGGATGGCTGGATGGATGGCTGGCAGGAGGGATGGATGGATGGATGGCTGAATGGATGGCTGGATGTATGGCTGGCTGGAGCGACGGATGAATGCATGGCTGGATGGATGGATGGCCGAATGGTTGGCTGGCTGGAGGGATGGATGAATGGATGGATGGATGAATGGATGGCTGGATGGATGGATGGCCGAATGGTTGGCTGGCTGGAGGGATGGATGGATGGCTGAATGGATGGCTGGATGGCCGAATGGTTGGCTGGCTGGAGGGATGGATGGGTGGATGGATGGCTGAATGGATGGCTGGATGGATGGCAGGATGGATGGATGGCTGGATGGATGGCTCGCTGGATGGATGGATTGATGGATGGATGGCTGGATGGATGGCTGGATGGATGGATGGCTGGATGGATGACAGGCTGAAGGGATGAATGGATGGATGGATGGCTGGATGGACGGCTGGATGGATGGATGGCTGGATGGATGGCTGGCTGGAGGGATGGATTGATGGATGGATGGCTGGATGGATAGCTGGATGGATGGCTGGATGGATGGCTGGCTGGTGGGATGGATGGATGAATGGATGGCTGGATGGAGGGATGGCTGGTTGGTTGGCTGGCTGGAGGGATGGATGGATGGATGGATGGATGGCTGGATGGATGGCTGGATGGAGGGATGGCTGAATGGATGGCTGGCTGGAGGGATGGATGGCTGGATGGATGGCTGGATGGATGGCTGGATGGTTGGATGGCTTAATGACTGGCTGGCTGGAGGGATGGATGGATGGCTGGATGGATGGCTGGATGGATGGATGGCTCGATGTATGGCTGGCTGGAGAGATGGATGAATGGTTGGATGGCTGGATGGATGGCTGGATGGAGGGATGGCTGGATGGATGACTGGCTGGAGGGATAGATGGATGGATGGATGGATGGATGGCTGGATGGATGGATGGCTTGATGGATGGCTTGCTGGAGGGATGGATGGATGGATGGATGGCTGGATGGATGGATGACTGGATGAAGGCTGGCTCGAGTGATGGATGGATTGATGGCTGGCTGGATGGCTTGATGGATGGATGGCTGGATGGATGACTGGCTGGAGGGATGGATGGATGGAGGCCTGGCTGGATGGGGGGCTGAATGGATGGATGGCTGGATGGATGGCTGGCTGTAAGGAAGGATGGATGGATGGATGGCTGGATGGATGGCTGGATGGATGGATGGCTGGATGGATGGCTGGCTGGAGGAACGGATGAATGGATGGATGGATGGATGGATGGATGGATGGATGGATGGTTGGATGGATGGATGGCTGGATGGATGGATGGCTGGATGGATGGCTGGCTGGATGGATGGCTGGCTGGAGGGATGGATGGATGGATGGCTGGATGGATGGATGGCCGAATGGATGGCTGGCTGAAGGGATGGATGGATGGCTGAAAGGATGGCTGGATGGATGGATGGCAGGATGGATGGCTGGCTGGAGGAATGGATGAATGGATGGATGGCTGGATGGATGGCTGGATGGCAGGATGACTGGATGGATGGCTGGCTGGCGGGTGGATTGATGGATGGATGGCTGGATGGATGGCTGGATGGATGGATGGATGGATGGCTGGCTGGCTGGAGGTATGGATGGATGGATGAATGGCAGGATGGATGGCTGTTTGGAGAGATGGATGAATGCATGCATGGCTGGATGGATGGCTGGATGGAGGGATGGCTGGATGGATGGCTGGCTGGAGGGATGGATGGATGGACGGATGGCTTGCTGGAGGGATGGATGGATGGATGGATGGATGGCTGGATGGATGGCGGGATGGATGGATGGCTGGATGAATGGCTGGCTGGATGGATGGCTGGATGGATGGATGACTGGATGGATGACTCGCTGGCGGGATGGATGGATGGATGGATGGCTGGATGGATGGCTGGATGGATGGATGCCTGGTTGGATGGCTGGATGGATGGATGGATGGATGGATGGCTGGATGAATGGATGGCTGGATGGATGGATGGATGGATGGATGGATGGCTGGATGGATGGCTGGATGGTGGGATAGCTGGAGGGATGGATGGATGGCTGGATGGATGGCTGGATGGATGGCTGGATGGATTGCTGGCTGGAGGAATGGATGGATGGATGGATGGCTGGATGGATGGCAGGATGGATGGATGGCTGGATGGATGGCTGGCTGGAGGGATGGATGGATAGCTGAATGGATGGCTGGATGGATGGATGGCTGGATGGATGGCTGGCTGGAGGGCTGGATGGAAGGATGGCTGGATGGACGGCTGGATGAATGGAGGGCTGGATGGATGGCTGGCTGGAGGAATGGATTGATGGATGGATGGCTGGATGGATGGCTGGATGGATGGATGGCTGGATGGATGGCTTGCTGGAGGGATGGATGGATGGATGTGTGGCTGGATGGAGGGATGGTTGGATGGTTGGCTGGCTGGAGGGATGGATGGATGGATGGCTGGATGGATGTCTGGATGGAGGGATGGCTGGATGGATGGCTGACTGGAGGGATGGATGGATGGATGGATGGATGGCTGGATGGATGGCTGGATGGATGGATGGCTTAATGACTGGCTGGCTGGAGGGATGGATGGATGGAGGCCTGGCTGGATGGGGGGCTGAATGGATGGATGGCTGGATGGATGGCTGGCTGTAAGGAAGGATGGATGGATGGATGGCTGGATGGATGGCTGGATGGATGGATGGCTGGATGGATGGCTGGCTGGAGGAACGGATGAATGGATGGATGGATGGATGGATGGATGGATGGTTGGATGGATGGATGGCTGGATGGATGGATGGCTGGATGGATGGCTGGCTGGATGGATGGCTGGCTGGAGGGATGGATGGATGGATGGCTGGATGGATGGATGGCCGAATGGATGGCTGGCTGAAGGGATGGATGGATGGCTGAAAGGATGGCTGGATGGATGGATGGCAGGATGGATGGCTGGCTGGAGGGATGGATGAATGGATGGATGGCTGGATGGATGGCTGGATGGCAGGATGACTGGATGGATGGCTGGCTGGGCGGGTGGATTGATGGATGGATGGCTGGATGGATGGCTGGATGGATGGATGGATGGATGGCTGGCTGGCTGGAGGTATGGATGGATGGATGAATGGCAGGATGGATGGCTGTTTGGAGAGATGGATGAATGCATGCATGGCTGGATGGATGGCTGGATGGAGGGATGGCTGGATGGATGGCTGGCTGGAGGGATGGATGGATGGACGGATGGCTTGCTGGAGGGATGGATGGATGGATGGCTGGATGGATGGCGGGATGGATGGATGGCTGGATGAATGGCTGGCTGGATGGATGGCTGGATGGATGGATGACTGGATGGATGACTCGCTGGCGGGATGGATGGATGGATGGATGGCTGGATGGATGGCTGGATGGATGGATGCCTGGTTGGATGGCTGGATGGATGGACGGATGGATGGATGGCTGGATGAATGGATGGCTGGATGGATGGATGGCTGGATGGATGGCTGGATGGATGGATGGCTTAATGACTGGCTGGCTGATGGGATGGATGGATGGATGGATGGATGGCTGGATGGATGGCTGGATCGATGGATGGCTGGATATATGGCTGGCTGGAGGGATGGATGGATGGATGGATGGCTGGATGGATAGCTGGATAGAGGGATGGCTGGATGGATGGATGGCTGAATGGATGGATGGCTGGCTGGAGGGATGGATGGATGGATGGATGGATGGCTGAATGGATGGATGGCTGGATGAATGGCTGGCTGGAGGATGGATGGATGGCTGGATGGCTGGATGGATGGCTGGATGGATGGATGGCTGGATGGATGGCTGGATGGATGACTGGCTGGAAGGATGGGTGGATGAATGGATGGCTGGATGGATGGCTGGATGGATGGATGGCTGGATGGATGACTGGCTGGAGGGATGGATGGGTGGATGGATGGCTGGATGGATGGCTGGATGGATGGATGCCTGGATGGATGGCTGGCTGGAAGGATGGATGGCTGGATGGATGGCTGGATGGATGGCTGGATGGATGGATGGCTGGATGGATGGCTGGCAGGAGGGATGGAAGGATGGATGGCTGAATGGATGGCTGGATGGATGGCTGGCTGGAGCGACGGATGAATGGATGGCTGGATGTATGGATGGCCGAATGGTTGGCTGGCTGGAGGGATGGATGAATGGATGGATGGCTGAATGGATGGCTGGATGGATGGCAGGATGGATGGATGGCTGGATGGATGGCTGGCTGGATGGATGGATTGATGGATGGATGGCTGGATGGATGGCTGGATGGATGGATGGCTGGATGGATGGATGCCTGGATGGATGGCTGGCTGGAGGGATGGATGGGTGGATGGATGGCTGGATGGATGGCTGGATGGATGGATGGCTGGATGGATGGCTGGCAGGAGGGATGGATGGATGGATGGCTGAATGGATGGCTGGATGTATGGCTGGCTGGAGCGACGGATGAATGGATGGCTGGATGGATGGATGGCCGAATGGTTGGCTGGCTGGAGGGATGGATGAATGGATGGATGGATGAATGGATGGCTGGATGGATGGATGGCCGAATGGTTGGCTGGCTGGAGGGATGGATGGATGGCTGAATGGATGGCTGGATGGCCGAATGGTTGGCTGGCTGGAGGGATGGATGGGTGGATGGATGGCTGAATGGATGGCTGGATGGATGGCAGGATGGATGGATGGCTGGATGGATGGCTCGCTGGATGGATGGATTGATGGATGGATGGCTGGATGGATGGCTGGATGGATGGATGGCTGGATGGATGACAGGCTGAAGGGATGAATGGATGGATGGATGGCTGGATGGACGGCTGGATGGATGGATGGCTGGATGGATGGCTGGCTGGAGGGATGGATTGATGGATGGATGGCTGGATGGATAGCTGGATGGATGGCTGGATGGATGGCTGGCTGGTGGGATGGATGGATGAATGGATGGCTGGATGGAGGGATGGCTGGTTGGGTGGCTGGCTGGAGGGATGGATGGATGGATGGATGGATGGATGGCTGGATGGATGGCTGGATGGAGGGATGGCTGAATGGATGGCTGGCTGGAGGGATGGATGGCTGGATGGATGGCTGGATGGTTGGCTGGATGGTTGGATGGCTTAATGACTGGCTGGCTGGAGGGATGGATGGATGGCTGGATGGATGGCTGGATGGATGGATGGCTCGATGTATGGCTGGCTGGAGAGATGGATGAATGGTTGGATGGCTGGATGGATGGCTGGATGGAGGGATGGCTGAATGGATGACTGGCTGGAGGGATAGATGGATGGATGGATGGATGGATGGCTGGATGGATGGATGGCTTGATGGATGGCTTGCTGGAGGGATGGATGGATGGATGGATGGCTGGATGGATGGATGACTGGATGAAGGCTGGCTCGAGTGATGGATGGATTGATGGCTGGCTGGATGGCTTGATGGATGGATGGCTGGATGGATGACTGGCTGGAGGGATGGATGGATGGAGGCCTGGCTGGATGGGGGGCTGAATGGATGGATGGCTGGATGGATGGCTGGCTGTAAGGAAGGATGGATGGATGGATGGCTGGATGGATGGCTGGATGGATGGATGGCTGGATGGATGGCTGGCTGGAGGAACGGATGAATGGATGGATGGATGGATGGATGGATGGATGGATGGTTGGATGGATGGATGGCTGGATGGATGGATGGCTGTATGGATGGCTGGCTGGATGGATGGCTGGCTGGAGGGATGGATGGATGGATGGCTGGATGGATGGATGGCCGAATGGATGGCTGGCTGAAGGGATGGATGGATGGCTGAAAGGATGGCTGGATGGATGGATGGCAGGATGGATGGCTGGCTGGAGGGATGGATGAATGGATGGATGGCTGGATGGATGGCTGGATGGCAGGATGACTGGATGGATGGCTGGCTGGGCGGGTGGATTGATGGATGGATGGCTGGATGGATGGCTGGATGGATGGATGGATGGATGGCTGGCTGGCTGTAGGTATGGATGGATGGATGAATGGCAGGATGGATGGCTGTTTGGAGAGATGGATGAATGCATGCATGGCTGGTTGGATGGCTGGATGGAGGGATGGCTGGATGGATGGCTGGCTGGAGGGATGGATGGATGGACGGATGGCTTGCTGGAGGGATGGATGGATGGATGGATGGATGGCTGGATGGATGGCGGGATGGATGGATGGCTGGATGAATGGCTGGCTGGATGGATGGCTGGATGGATGGATGACTGGATGGATGACTCGCTGGCGGGATGGATGGATGGATGGATGGCTGGATGGATGGCTGGATGGATGGATGCCTGGTTGGATGGCTGGATGGATGGATGGATGGATGGATGGCTGGATGAATGGATGGCTGGATGGATGGATGGATGGATGGATGGATGGCTGGATGGATGGCTGGATGGTGGGATAGCTGGAGGGATGGATGGATGGCTGGATGGATGGCTGGATGGATGGCTGGATGGATTGCTGGCTGGAGGAATGGATGGATGGATGGATGGCTGGATGGATGGCAGGATGGATGGATGGCTGGATGGATGGCTGGCTGGAGGGATGGATGGATAGCTGAATGGATGGCTGGATGGATGGATGGCTGGATGGATGGCTGGCTGGAGGGCTGGATGGAAGGATGGCTGGATGGACGGCTGGATGAATGGAGGGCTGGATGGATGGCTGGCTGGAGGAATGGATTGATGGATGGATGGCTGGATGGATGGCTGGATGGATGGATGGCTGGATGGATGGCTTGCTGGAGGGATGGATAGATGGATGTGTGGCTGGATGGAGGGATGGTTGGATGGTTGGCTGGCTGGAGGGATGGATGGATGGATGGCTGGATGGATGTCTGGATGGAGGGATGGCTGGATGGATGGCTGACTGGAGGGATGGATGGATGGATGGATGGATGGCTGAATGGATGGCTGGATGGATGGATGGCTTAATGACTGGCTGGCTGGAGGGATGGATGGATGGAGGCCTGGCTGGATGGGGGGCTGAATGGATGGATGGCTGGATGGATGGCTGGCTGTAAGGAAGGATGGATGGATGGATGGCTGGATGGATGGCTGGATGGATGGATGGCTGGATGGATGGCTGGCTGGAGGAACGGATGAATGGATGGATGGATGGATGGATGGATGGATGGATGGTTGGATGGATGGATGGCTGGATGGATGGATGGCTGGATGGATGGCTGGCTGGATGGATGGCTGGCTGGAGGGATGGATGGATGGATGGCTGGATGGATGGATGGCCGAATGGATGGCTGGCTGAAGGGATGGATGGATGGCTGAAAGGATGGCTGGATGGATGGATGGCAGGATGGATGGCTGGCTGGAGGGATGGATGAATGGATGGATGGCTGGATGGATGGCTGGATGGCAGGATGACTGGATGGATGGCTGGCTGGGCGGGTGGATTGATGGATGGATGGCTGGATGGATGGCTGGATGGATGGATGGATGGATGGCTGGCTGGCTGGAGGTATGGATGGATGGATGAATGGCAGGATGGATGGCTGTTTGGAGAGATGGATGAATGCATGCATGGCTGGATGGATGGCTGGATGGAGGGATGGCTGGATGGATGGCTGGCTGGAGGGATGGATGGATGGACGGATGGCTTGCTGGAGGGATGGATGGATGGATGGATGGATGGCTGGATGGATGGCGGGATGGATGGATGGCTGGATGAATGGCTGGCTGGATGGATGGCTGGATGGATGGATGACTGGATGGATGACTCGCTGGCGGGATGGATGGATGGATGGATGGCTGGATGGATGGCTGGATGGATGGATGCCTGGTTGGATGGCTGGATGGATGGATGGATGGATGGATGGCTGGATGAATGGATGGCTGGATGGATGGATGGATGGATGGATGGATGGCTGGATGGATGGCTGGATGGTGGGATAGCTGGAGGGATGGATGGATGGCTGGATGGATGGCTGGATGGATGGCTGGATGGATTGCTGGCTGGAGGAATGGATGGATGGATGGATGGCTGGATGGATGGCAGGATGGATGGATGGCTGGATGGATGGCTGGCTGGAGGGATGGATGGATAGCTGAATGGATGGCTGGATGGATGGATGGCTGGATGGATGGCTGGCTGGAGGGCTGGATGGAAGGATGGCTGGATGGACGGCTGGATGAATGGAGGGCTGGATGGATGGCTGGCTGGAGGAATGGATTGATGGATGGATGGCTGGATGGATGGCTGGATGGATGGATGGCTGGATGGATGGCTTGCTGGAGGGATGGATGGATGGATGTGTGGCTGGATGGAGGGATGGTTGGATGGTTGGCTGGCTGGAGGGATGGATGGATGGATGTCTGGATGGATGTCTGGATGGAGGGATGGCTGGATGGATGGCTGACTGGAGGGATGGATGGATGGATGGATGGATGGCTGGATGGATGGCTGGATGGATGGATGGCTTAATGACTGGCTGGCTGGAGGGATGGATGGATGGAGGCCTGGCTGGATGGGGGGCTGAATGGATGGATGGCTGGATGGATGGCTGGCTGTAAGGAAGGATGGATGGATGGATGGCTGGATGGATGGCTGGATGGATGGATGGCTGGATGGATGGCTGGCTGGAGGAACGGATGAATGGATGGATGGATGGATGGATGGATGGATGGATGGTTGGATGGATGGATGGCTGGATGGATGGATGGCTGGATGGATGGCTGGCTGGATGGATGGCTGGCTGGAGGGATGGATGGATGGATGGCTGGATGGATGGATGGCCGAATGGATGGCTGGCTGAAGGGATGGATGGATGGCTGAAAGGATGGCTGGATGGATGGATGGCAGGATGGATGGCTGGCTGGAGGGATGGATGAATGGATGGATGGCTGGATGGATGGCTGGATGGCAGGATGACTGGATGGATGGCTGGCTGGGCGGGTGGATTGATGGATGGATTGCTGGATGGATGGCTGGATGGATGGATGGATGGATGGCTGGCTGGCTGGAGGTATGGATGGATGGATGAATGGCAGGATGGATGGCTGTTTGGAGAGATGGATGAATGCATGCATGGCTGGATGGATGGCTGGATGGAGGGATGGCTGGATGGATGGCTGGCTGGAGGGATGGATGGATGGACGGATGGCTTGCTGGAGGGATGGATGGATGGATGGATGGATGGCTGGATGGATGGCGGGATGGATGGATGGCTGGATGAATGGCTGGCTGGATGGATGGCTGGATGGATGGATGACTGGATGGATGACTCGCTGGCGGGATGGATGGATGGATGGATGGCTGGATGGATGGCTGGATGGATGGATGCCTGGTTGGATGGCTGGATGGATGGATGGATGGATGGATGGCTGGATGAATGGATGGCTGGATGGATGGATGGATGGATGGATGGATGGCTGGATGGATGGCTGGATGGTGGGATAGCTGGAGGGATGGATGGATGGCTGGATGGATGGCTGGATGGATGGCTGGATGGATTGCTGGCTGGAGGAATGGATGGATGGATGGATGGCTGGATGGATGGCAGGATGGATGGATGGCTGGATGGATGGCTGGCTGGAGGGATGGATGGATAGCTGAATGGATGGCTGGATGGATGGATGGCTGGATGGATGGCTGGCTGGAGGGCTGGATGGAAGGATGGCTGGATGGACGGCTGGATGAATGGAGGGCTGGATGGATGGCTGGCTGGAGGAATGGATTGATGGATGGATGGCTGGATGGATGGCTGGATGGATGGATGGCTGGATGGATGGCTTGCTGGAGGGATGGATGGATGGATGTGTGGCTGGATGGAGGGATGGTTGGATGGTTGGCTGGCTGGAGGGATGGATGGATGGATGGCTGGATGGATGTCTGGATGGAGGGATGGCTGGATGGATGGCTGACTGGAGGGATGGATGGATGGATGGATGGATGGCTGGATGGATGGCTGGATGGATGGATGGCTTAATGACTGGCTGGCTGATGGGATGGATGGATGGATGGATGGATGGCTGGATGGATGGCTGGATCGATGGATGGCTGGATATATGGCTGGGTGGAGGGATGGATGGATGGATGGATGGCTGGATGGATAGCTGGATAGAGGGATGGCTGGATGGATGGCTGGCTGGAGGGACGGATGGATGGATGGATGGCTGGATGGATGGCTGAATGGATGGATGGCTGGCTGGAGGGATGGATGGATGGATGGATGGATGGCTGAATGGATGGATGGCTGGATGAATGGCTGGCTGGAGGATTGATGGATGGCTGGATGGCTGGATGGATGGCTGGATGGATGGATGGCTGGATGGATGGCTGGATGGATGACTGGCTGGAAGGATGGATGGATGAATGGATGGCTGAATGGATGGCTGGATGGATGGATGGCTGGATGGATGGCTGGCTGGAGGGATGGATGAGTGGATGGATGGCTGGATGGATGGCTGGATGGATGGATGCCTGGATGGATGGCTGGCTGGAGGGATGGATGGGTGGATGGATGGCTGGTTGTATGGCTGGATGGATTGATGGCTGGATGGATGGCTGGCAGGAGGGATGGATGGATGGATGGCTGAATGGATGGCTGGATGGATGGCTGGCTGGAGCGACGGATGAATGGATGGCTGGATGTATGGATGGCCGAATGGTTGGCTGGCTGGAGGGATGGATGAATGGATGGATGGCTGAATGGATGGCTGGATGGATGGCAGGATGGATGGATGGCTGGATGGATGGCTGGCTGGATGGATGGATTGATGGATGGATGGCTGGATGGATGGCTGGATGGATGCATGGTTGGATGGATGACAGGCTGAAGGGATGAATGGATGGATGGATGGCTGGATGGACGGCTGGATGGATGGATGGCTGGCTGGATGGCTGGCTGGAGGGATGGATTGATGGATGGATGGCTGGATGGATAGCTGGATGGATGGCTGGATGGATGGATGGATGGATGGCTGGATGGAGGGATGGCTGGATGGAGGGATAGCTGGAGGGATGGATGGATGGCTGGATGGATGGCAGGATGGATGGATGGCTGGATGGATGGCTGGCTGGAGGGATGGATGGATGGATGGATGGCCGAATGGATGGCTGGATGGATGGATGGCTGGATGGATGGCTGGCTGGAGGGATGGATGGAAGGATGGCTGGATGGACGGCTGTATGGATGGAGGGCTGGATGGATGGATGGCTGAAGGGATGGATTGATGGATGGATGGCTGGATGGATGGCTGGATGGATGGATGGCTGAATGGATGGCTGTCTGGAGGGATGGATGGATGGATGGATGGGTGGCTGGATGGAGGGATGGCTTGATGGTTGGCTGGCTGGAGGGATGGATGGCTGGATGGATATCTGGATGGAGGGATGGCTGGATGGATGGCTGAATGGATGGATGGCTTAATGACTGGCTGGCTGGAGGGATGGATGGATGGATGGAAGGATGGCTGGTTGGACGGCTGGATCGATGGAT
Source organism: Scyliorhinus torazame (assembly GCF_047496885.1). Classification (NCBI taxonomy): domain Eukaryota; kingdom Metazoa; phylum Chordata; class Chondrichthyes; order Carcharhiniformes; family Scyliorhinidae; genus Scyliorhinus; species Scyliorhinus torazame. The sequence goes on along the minus strand of NC_092708.1, from coordinate 280,773,265 downwards.
GGCTGGATATATGGCTGGCTGGAGGGATGGATGGATGGATGGATGGCTGGATGGATGGCTGTATGGATGGATGGCTGGATGGATGGCTGGCTGGAGGGATGGATGGATGGATGGATGGATGGATGGCTGAATGGATGGATGGCTGGATGAATGGCAGGCTGGAGGATGGATGGATGGCTGGATGGCTGGATGGATGGCTGGATGGATGGATGGCTGGATGGATGGCTGGATGGATGACTGGCTGGAGGGATGGATGGATGGATGGATGGCTGGATGGATGGCTGGATGGATGGATGGCTGGATGGATGGCTGGCTGGAGGGATGGATGGATGGATGGATGGCTGGATGGATGCTGGATGGATGGATGCCTGGATGGATGGCTGGCTGGAGGGATGGATGGGTGGATGGGTGGCTGGATGGATGGCTGGATGGATGGATGGCTGGATGGATGGCTGGCAGGAGGGATGGATGGATGGATGGCTGGATGGATGGCTGGATGGATGGCTGGCTGGAGCGATGGATGAATGGATGGCTGGATGGATGGATGGCCGAATGGTTGGCTGGCTGGAGGGATGGATGTATGGATGGATGGCTGAATGGATGGCTGGATGGATGGCAGGATGGATGGATGGCTGGATGGATGGCTCGCTGGATGGATGCGTTGATAGATGGATGGATTGATGGATGGATGGCTGGATGGATGGCTGGATGGATGGCAGGCTGAAGGGATGAATGGATGGATGGATGGCTGGATGGACGGCTGGATGGATGGATGGCTGGATGGATGGCTGGCTGGAGGGATGGATTGATGGATGGATGGCTGGATGGATAGCTGGATGGATGGCTGAATGGGTGGATGGATGGATGGCTGGATGGAGGGATGGCTGGATGGAGGGATAGCTGGAGGGATGGATGGATGGCTGGATGGATGGCATGATGGATGGATGGCTGGATGGATGGCTGGCTGGAGGGATGGATGGATGGATGGATAGCTGAATGGATGGCTGGATGGATGGATTGCTGGATGGATGGCTGGCCGGAGGGATGGATGGATGGCTGGATGGACGGCTGGATGGATGGAGGGCTGGATGGATGGCTGGCTGGAGGGATGGATTGATGGATGGATGGATGGATGGATGGCTGGATGGATGGATGGCGGAATGGATGGCTGGCTTGAGGGATGGATGGATGGATGGGTGGCTGGATGGAGGGATGGCTGGATGGTTGGCTGGCTGGAGGGATGGATGGATGGCTGGATGGATGTCTGGATGGAGGGATGGCTGGATGGATGGCTTGCTGGAGGGATGGATGGATGGATGGATGGCTGGATGGATGGCTGGATGGATGGATGGCTGGCTGGCTGGAGGGATGGATGGATGGATGGAAGGATGGCTGGTTGGATGGCTGGATCGATGGATGGCTGGATGTATGGCTGGCTTGAGGGATGGATGGATGGCTTGATGGATAGCTGGATAGAGGAATGGCTGGATGGATGGCTGGCTGGAGGGATGGATGGATGGATGGCTGGATGGATGGCTGAATGGATGGATGGCTGGATGGATGGCTGGCTGGAGGGATGGATGGATGGATGGATGGATGGATGGATGGATGGATGGATGGCTGAATGGATGGATGGCTGGATGAATGGCTGGCTGGAGGGATGGGTGGATGGATGGATGGCTGGATGGATGGAAGGCTGGATGGATGGATGACTGGGTGGAGGGATGGATGGATGGATGGATGGCTGGATGGATGGCTGGATGGATGGCTGGATGGATGCCTGGATGGATGGCTGTCTGGAGGGATGGATGGATGGATGGATGGCTGGATGGATGGCTGGATGGATGGATGGCTGGATGGATGGCTGGCAGGAGGAATGGGTGGATGGATGGATGGCTGGATGGATGACTGGATGGATGGATGCCTGGATGGATGGCTGGCTGGAGGGATGGATTGATGGATGGATGGCTGGATGGATGGCTGGATGGATGGATGGCTGGATGGATGGCAGGCTGAAGGGATGAATGGATGGATGGGTGGCTGGATGGACGGCTGGATGGACGGATGGCTGGATGGATGGCTGGCTGGAGGGATGGATTGATGGATGGATGGCTAGATGGAAAGCTGGATGGATGGCTGGATGGATGGCTGGCTGGTGGGATGGATGGATGGATGGATGGCTGGATGGAGGGATGGCTGGATATTTGGCTGGCTGGAGGGATGGATGGATGGCTGGATGGATGGCTGGATGGAGGGATGGCTGGATGGAAGACTGGCTGGAGGGATGGATGGCTGAATGGATGGCTGGATGGATAGCTGGATGGATGGCTGAATGGGTGGATGGATGGATGGCAGGATGGAGGGATGGCTGGATGGAGGGATAGCTGGAGGGATGGATGGATGGCTGGATGGATGGCATGATGGATGGATGGCTGGATGGATGGCTGGCTGGAGGGATGGATGGATGGATGGATAGCTGAATGGATGGCTGGATGGATGGATTGCTGGATGGATGGCTGGCTGGAGGGATGGATGGATGGCTGGATGGACGGCTGGATGGATGTAGGGCTGGATGGATGGCTGGCTGGAGGGATGGATTGATGGATGGATGGATGGATGGATGGCTGGATGGATGGATGGCTGAATGGATGGCTGGCTTGAGGGATGGATGGATGGATGGGTGGCTGGATGGAGGTATGGCTGGATGGTTGGCTGGCTGGAGGGATGGATGGATGGCTGGATGGATGTCTGGATGGAGGGATGGCTGGATGGATGGCTTGCTGGAGGGATGGATGGATGGCTGGATGGATGGCTGGATGGATGGATGGCTGGCTGGCTGGAGGGATGGATGGATGGATGGAAGGATGGCTGGTTGGATGGCTGGATCGATGGATGGCTGGATGTATGGCTGGCTTGAGGGATGGATGGATGGCTTGATGGATAGCTGGATAGAGGAATGGCTGGATGGATGGCTGGCTGGAGGGATGGATGGATGGATGGCTGGATGGATGGCTGAATGGATGGATGGCTGGATGGATGGCTGGCTGGAGGGATGGATGGATGGATGGATGGATGGATGGATGGATGGCTGAATGGATGGATTGCTGGATGAATGGCTGGCTGGAGGGATGGGTGGATGGATGGATGGCTGGATGGATGGAAGGCTGGATGGATGGCTGGATGGATGACTGGGTGGAGGGATGGATGGATGGATGGATGGCTGGAGGGATGGATGGATGGATGGCTGGATGGATGTCTGGATGGAGGGATGGCTGGATGGATGGCTGAATGGATGGATGGCTTAATGACTGGCTGGCTGGAGGGATGGATGGATGGAAGGATGGCTGGTTGGACGGCTGGATCGATGGATGGCTGGATATATGGCTGGCTGGAGGGATGGATGGATGGATGGATGGCTGGATGGATGGCTGAATGGATGAATGGCTGGATGGATGGCTGGCTGGAGGGATGGATGGATGGATGGATGGATGGATGGCTGAATGGATGGATGGCTGGATGAATGGCAGGCTGGAGGATGGATGGATGGCTGGATGGCTGGATGGATGGTTGGATGGATGGATGGCTGGATGGATGGCTGGATGGATGACTGACTGGAGGGATGGATGGATGGATGGATGGCTGGATGGATGGCTGGATGGATGGATGGCTGGATGGATGGCTGGCTGGAGGGATGGATGGATGGATGGATGGCTGGATGGATGCTGGATGGATGGATGCCTGGATGGATGGCTGGCTGGAGGGATGGATGGGTGGATGGATGGCTGGATGGATGGCTGGATGGATGGATGGCTGGATGGATGGCTGGCAGGAGGGATGGATGGATGGCTGGATGGATGTCTGGATGGATGGCTGGCAGGAGAGATGGATGGATGGATGGCTGAATGGATGGCTGGATGGATGGCTGGCTGGAGCGACGGATGAATGGATGGCTGGATGTATGGATGGCCGAATGGTTGGCTGGCTGGAGGGATGGATGAATGGATGGATGGCTGAATGGATGGCTGGATGGATGGCAGGATGGATGGATGGCTGGATGGATGGCTGGCTGGATGGATGGATTGATGGATGGATGGTTGGATGGATGACAGGCTGAAGGGCTGAATGGATGGATGGATGGCTGGATGGACGGCTGGATGGATGGATGGCTGGATGGATGGCTGGCTGGAGGGATGGATTGATGGATGGATGGCTGGATGGATAGCTGGATGGATGGCTGGATGGATGGATGGATGGATGGCTGGATGGAGGGATGGCTGGATGGAGGGATAGCTGGAGGGATGGATGGATGGATGGATGGATGGCAGGATGGATGGATGGCTGGATGGATGGCTGGCTGGAGGGATGGATGGATGGATGGATGGCCGAATGGATGGCTGGATGGATGGATGGCTGGATGGATGGCTGGCTGGAGGGATGGATGGAAGGATGGCTGGATGGACGGCTGGATGGCTGGAGGGCTGGATGGATGACTGGCTGGAGGGATGGATTGATGGATGGATGGCTGGATGGATGGCTGGATGGATGGATGGCTGAATGGATGGCTGTCTGGAGGGATGGATGGATGGATGGGTGGCTGGATGGAGGGATGGCTTGATGGTTGTCTTGCTGGAGGGATGGATGGATGGATGGCTGGATGGATGTCTGGATGGAGGGATGGCTGGATGGATGGCTGAATGGATGGATGGCTTAATGACTGGCTGGCTGGAGGGATGGATGGATGGAAGGATGGCTGGTTGGACGGCTGGATCGATGGATGGCTGGATATATGGCTGGCTGGAGGGATGGATGGATGGATGGATGGCTGGATGGATGGCTGAATGGATGGATGGCTCGATGGATGGCTGGCTGGAGGGATGGATGGATGGATGGATGGATGGATGGCTGAATGGATGGATGGCTGGATGAATGGCAGGCTGGAGGATGGATGGATGGCTGGATGGCTGGATGGATGGTTGGATGAATGGATGGCTGGATGGATGGCTGGATGGATGACTGGCTGGAGGGATGGATGGATGGATGGATGGCTGGATGGATGGCTGGATGGATGGATGGCTGGATGGATGGCTGGCTGGAGGGATGGATGGATGGATGGATGGCTGGATGGATGCTGGATGGATGGATGCCTGGATGGATGGCTGGCTGGAGGGATGGATGGGTGGATGGATGGCTGGATGGATGGCTGGATGGATGGATGGCTGGATGGATGGCTGGCAGGAGGGATGGATGGATGGATGGCTGGATGGATGGCTGGATGGATGGCTGGCTGGAGCGATGGATGAATGGATGGCTGGATGGATGGATGGCCGAATGGTTGGCTGGCTGGAGGGATGGATGTATGGATGGATGGCTGAATGGATGGCTGGATGGATGGCAAGATGGATGGATGGCTGGATGGATGGCTCGCTGGATGGATGCGTTGATGGATGGATGGATTGATGGATGGATGGCTGGATGGATGGCTGGATGGATGGCAGGCTGAAGGGATGAATGGATGGATGGATGGCTGGATGGACGGCTGGATGGATGGATGGCTGGATGGATGGCTGGCTGGAGGGATGGATTGATGGATGGATGGCTGGATGGATAGCTGGGTGGATGGCTGAATGGGTGGATGGATGGATGGCTGGATGGAGGGATGGCTGGATGGAGGGATAGCTGGAGGGATGGATGGATGGCTGGATGGATGGCATGATGGATGGATGGCTGGATGGATGGCTGGCTGGAGGGATGGATGGATGGATGGATAGCTGAATGGATGGCTGGATGGATGGATTGCTGGATGGATGGCTGGCTGGAGGGATGGATGGATGGCTGGATGGACTGCTGGATGGATGGAGGGCTGGATGGATGGCTGGCTGGAGGGATGGATTGATGGATGGATGGATGGATGGATGGCTGGATGGATGGATGGCTGAATGGATGGCTGGCTTGAGGGATGGATGGATGGATGGGTGGCTGGATGGAGGGATGGCTGGATGGTTGGCTGGCTGGAGGGATGGATGGATGGCTGGATGGATGTCTGGATGGAGGGATGGCTGGATGGATGGCTTGCTGGAGGGATGGATGGATGGATGGATGGCTGGATGGATGGCTGGATGGATGGATGGCTGGCTGGCTGGAGGGATGGATGGATGGATGGAAGAATGGCTGGTTGGATGGCGTGATCGATGGATGGCTGGATGTATGGCTGGCTTGAGGGATGGATGGATGGCTTGATGGATAGCTGGATAGAGGAATGGCTGGATGGATGGCTGGCTGGAGGGATGGATGGATGGATGGCTGGATGGATGGCTGAATGGATGGATGGCTGGATGGATGGCTGGCTGGAGGGATGGATGGATGGATGGATGGATGGATGGATGGATGGCTGAATGGATGGATGGCTGGATGAATGGCTGGCTGGAGGGATGGGTGGATGGATGGATGGCTGGATGGATGGAAGGCTGGATGGATGGCTGGATGGATGACTGGGTGGAGGGATGGATGGATGGATGGATGGCTGGATGGATGGCTGGATGGATTGCTGGATGGATGCCTGGATGGATGGCTGTCTGGAGGGATGGATGGATGGATGGATGGCTGGATGGATGGCTGGATGGATGGATGGCTGGATGGATGGCTGGCAGGAGGGATGGGTGAATGGATGGATGGCTGGATGGATGACTGGATGGATGGATGCCTGGATGGATGGCTGGCTGGAGGGATGGATTGATGGATGGATGGCTGGATGGATGGCTGGATGGATGGATGGCTGGATGGATGGCAGGCTGAAGGGATGAATGGATGGATGGGTGGCTGGATGGGTGGCTGGATGGATGGATGGCTGGATGGATGGCTGGCTGGAGGGATGGATTGATGGATGGATGGCTAGATGGAAAGCTGGATGGATGGCTGGATGGATGGCTGGCTGGTGGGATGGATGGATGGATGGATGGCTGGATGGAGGGATGGCTGGATATTTGGCTGGCTGGAGGGATGGATGGATGGCTGGATGGATGGCTGGATGGAGGGATGGCTGGATGGATGGCTGGCTGGAGGGATGGATGGCTGAATGGATGGCTGGTTGGATGGATGGATGGCTTAATGACTGGCTGGCTGGAGGAATGGATGGATGGATGGATGGCGGGATGGATGGCTGGATGGATGGAAGGCTGGATGTATGGCTGGCTGGAGAGATGGATGAATGGTTGGATGGCTGGATGGAAGGCTTATGGAGGGATGGCTGGATGGATGGCTGGCTGGAGTGACGGATGGATGCATGGCTGGATGGTTGGCTGTATTGAGTGATGGCTGGATGGAAGGCTGGCTGGATGGATGGATGGCTGGATGGATGGATGGATGGACGGATGGATGGAGGCATGGCTGGATGGATGGCTGGCTGGAGGGATGGATGGATGGATGGATGGATGGCTGGATGGAGGAATGGCTTGATGGATGGCTGGCTGGAGGGATGGATGGATGGCTGGATGGATTGCTTGATGGATGGATGGCTGGATGGACGATTGGCTGGAGGGATGGATGGATGGATGGCTGGATCGATGGCTGGAGGGATGGATGGCTGAATGGATGGCTGGATGGATAGCTGGATGGATGGCTGAATGGGTGGATGGATGGATGGCTGGATGGAGGGATGGCTGGATGGAGGGATAGCTGGAGGGATGGATGGATGGCTGGATGGATGGCATGATGGATGGATGGCTGGATGGATGGCTGGCTGGAGGGATGGATGGATGGATGGATAGCTGAATGGATGGCTGGATGGATGGATTGCTGGATGGATGGCTGGCTGGAGGGATGGATGGATGGCTGGATGGACGGCTGGATGGATGGAGGGCTGGATGGATGGCTGGCTGGAGGGATGGATTGATGGATGGATGGATGGATGGATGGCTGGATGGATGGATGGCTGAATGGATGGCTGGCTTGAGGGATGGATAGATTGATGGGTGGCTGGATGGAGGGATGGCTGGATGGTTGGCTGGCTGGAGGGATGGATGGATGGCTGGATGGATGTCTGGATGGAGGGATGGCTGGATGGATGGCTTGCTGGAGGGATGGATGGATGGATGGATGGCTGGATGGATGGCTGGATGGATGGATGGCTGGCTGGCTGGAGGGATGGATGGATGGATGGAAGGATGGCTGGTTGGATGGCTGGATCGATGGATGGCTGGATGTATGGCTGGCTTGAGGGATGGATGGATGGCTTGATGGATAGCTGGATAGAGGAATGGCTGGATGGATGGCTGGCTGGAGGGATGGATGGATGGATGGCTGGATGGATGGCTGAATGGATGGATGGCTGGATGGATGGCTGGCTGGAGGGATGGATGGATGGATGGATGGATGGATGGATGGCTGAATGGATGGATTGCTGGATGAATGGCTGGCTGGAGGGATGGGTGGATGGATGGATGGCTGGATGGATGGAAGGCTGGAGGGATGGCTGGATGGATGACTGGGTGGAGGGATGGATGGATGGATGGATGGCTGGAGGGATGGATGGATGGATGGCTGGATGGATGTCTGGATGGAGGGATGGCTGGATGGATGGCTGAATGGATGGATGGCTTAATGACTGGCTGGCTGGAGGGATGGATGAATGGAAGGATGGCTGGTTGGACGGCTGGATCGATGGATGGCTGGATATATGGCTGGCTGGAGGGATGGATGGATGGATGGATGGCTGGAAGGATGGCTGAATGGATGAATGGCTGGATGGATGGCTGGCTGGAGGGATGGATGGATGGATGGATGGATGGATGGCTGAATGGATGGATGGCTGGATGAATGGCAGGCTGGAGGATGGATGGATGGCTGGATGGCTGGATGGATGGTTGGATGGATGGATGGCTGGATGGATGGCTGGATGGATGACTGACTGGAGGGATGGATGGATGGATGGATGGCTGGATGGATGGCTGGATGGATGGATGCCTGGATGGATGGCTGGCTGGAGGGATGGATGGATGGATGGATGGCTGGATGGATGCTGGATGGATGGATGCCTGGATGGATGGCTGGCTGGAGGGATGGATGGGTGGATGGATGGCTGGATGGATGGCTGGATGGATGGATGGCTGGATGGATGGCTGGCAGGAGGGATGGATGGATGGCTGGATGGATGTCTGGATGGATGGCTGGCAGGAGAGATGGATGGATGGATGGCTGAATGGATGGCTGGATGGATGGCTGGCTGGAGCGACGGATGTATGGATGGCTGGATGTATGGATGGCCGAATAGTTGGCTGGCTGGAGGGATGGATGAATGGATGGATGGCTGAATGGATGGCTGGATGGATGGCAGGATGGATGGATGGCTGGATGGATGGCTGGCTGGATGGATGGATGGTTGGATGGATGACAGGCTGAAGGGATGAATGGATGGATGGATGGCTGGATGGACGGCTGGATGGATGGATGGCTGGATGGATGGCTGGCTGGAGGGATGGATTGATGGATGGATGGCTGGATGGATAGCTGGATGGATGGCTGGATGGATGGATGGATGGATGGCTGGATGGAGGGATGGCTGGATGGAGGGATAGCTGGAGGGATGGATGGATGGCTGGATGGATGGCAGGATGGATGGATGGCTGGATGGATGGCTGGCTGGAGGGATGGATGGATGGATGGATGGCCGAATGGATGGCTGGATGGATGGATGGCTGGATGGATGCCTGGCTGGAGGGATGGATGGAAGGATGGCTGGATGGACGGCTGGATGGATGGAGGGCTGGATGGATGACTGGCTGGAGGGATGGATTGATGGATGGATGGCTGGATGGATGGCTGGATGGATGGATGGCTGAATGGATGGCTGTCTGGAGGGATGGATGGATGGATGGGTGGCTGGATGGAGGGATGGCTTGATGGTTGGCTGGCTGGAGGGATGGATGGATGGATGGCTGGATGGATGTCTGGATGGAGGGATGGCTGGATGGATGGCTGAATGGATGGATGGCTTAATGACTGGCTGGCTGGAGGGATGGATGGATGGAAGAATGGCTGGTTGGACGGCTGGATCGATGGATGGCTGGATATATGGCTGGATGGAGGGATGGATGGATGGATGGATGGATGGATGGATGGCTGAATGGATGGATGGCTGGATGAATGGCAGGCTGGAGGATGGATGGATGGCTGGATGGCTGGATGGATGGTTGGATGAATGGATGGCTGGATGGATGGCTGGATGGATGACTGGCTGGAGGGATGGATGGATGGATGGATGGCTGGATGGATGGCTGGATGGATGGATGGCTGGATGGATGGCTGGCTGGAGGGATGGATGGATGGATGGATGGCTGGATGGATGCTGGATGGATGGATGCCTGGATGGATGGCTGGCTGGAGGGATGGATGGGTGGATGGATGGCTGGATGGATGGCTGGATGGATGGATGGCTGGATGGATGGCTGGCAGGAGGGATGGATCGATGGATGGCTGGATGGATGGCTGGATGGATGGCTGGCTGGAGCGATGGATGAATGGATGGCTGGATGGATGGATGGCCGAATGGTTGGCTGGCTGGAGGGATGGATGTATGGATGGATGGCTGAATGGATGGCTGGATGGATGGCAAGATGGATGGATGGCTGGATGGATGGCTCGCTGGATGGATGCGTTGATGGATGAATGGATTGATGGATGGATGGCTGGATGGATGGCTGGATGGATGGCAGGCTGAAGGGATGAAATAGATGGATGGATGGCTGGATGGACGGCTGGATGGATGGATGGCTGGATGGATGGCTGGCTGGAGGGATGGATTGATGGATGGATGGCTGGATGGATAGCTGGATGGATGGCTGAATGGGTGGATGGATGGTTGGCTGGATGGAGGGATGGCTGGATGGAGGGATAGCTGGAGGGATGGATGGATGGCTGGATGGATGGCATGATGGATGGATGGCTGGATGGATGGCTGGCTGGAGGGATGGATGGATGGATGGATAGCTGAATGGATGGCTGGATGGATGGATTGCTGGATGGATGGCTGGCTGGAGGGATGGATGGATGGCTGGATGGACGGCTGGATGGATGGAGGGCTGGATGGATGGCTGGCTGGAGGGATGGATTGATGGATGGATGGATGGATGGATGGCTGGATGGATGGATGGCTGAATGGATGGCTGGCTTGAGGGATGGATGGATGGATGGGTGGCTGGATGGAGGGATGGTTGGATGGTTGGCTGGCTGGAGGGATGGATAGATGGCTGGATGGATGTCTGGATGGAGGGATGGCTGGATGGATGGCTTGCTGGAGGGATGGATGGATGGATGGATGGCTGGATGGATGGCTGGATGGATGGATGGCTGGCTGGCTGGAGGGATGGATGGATGGATGGCTGGTTGGATGGCGTGATCGATGGATGGCTGGATGTATGGCTGGCTTGAGGGATGGATGGATGGCTTGATGGATAGCTGGATAGAGGAATGGCTGGATGGATGGCTGGCTGGAGGGATGGATGGATGGATGGCTGGATGGATGGCTGAATGGATGGATGGCTGGATGGATGGCTGGCTGGAGGGATGGATGGATGGATGGATGGATGGATGGATGGCTGAATGGATGGATGGCTGGATGAATGGCTGGCTGGAGGGATGGGTGGATGGATGGATGGCTGGATGGATGGAAGGCTGGATGGATGGCTGGATGGATGACTGGGTGGAGGGATGGATGGATGGATGGATGGCTGGATGGATGGCTGGATGGATGGCTGGATGGATGCCTGGATGGATGGCTGTCTGGAGGGATGGATGGATGGATGGATGGCTGGATGGATGGCTGGATGGATGGATGGCTGGATGGATGGCTGGCAGGAGGGATGGGTGGATGGATGGATGGCTGGATGGATGACTGGATGGATGGATGCCTGGAAAGATGGCTGGCTGGAGGGATGGATTGATGGATGGATGGCTGGATGGATGGCTGGATGGATGGATGGCTGGATGGATGGCAGGCTGAAGGGATGAATGGATGGATGGGTGGCTGGATGGGTGGCTGGATGGATGGATGGCTGTATGGATGGCTGGCTGGAGGGATGGATTGATGGATGGATGGCTAGATGGAAAGCTGGATGGATGGCTGGATGGATGGTTGGCTGGTGGGATGGATGGATGGCTGGATGGAGGGATGGCTGGATATTTGGCTGGCTGGAGGGATGGATGGATGGCTGGATGGATGGCTGGATGGAGGGATGGCTGGATGGATGGCTGGCTGGAGGGATGGATGGCTGAATGGATGGCTGGTTGGATGGATGGATGGCTTAATGACTGGCTGGCTGGAGGAATGGATGGATGGATGGATGGCGGGATGGATGGCTGGATGGATGGAAGGCTGGATGTATGGCTGGCTGGAGAGATGGATGAATGGTTGGATGGCTGGATGGAAGGCTTATGGAGGGATGGCTGGATGGATGGCTGGCTGGAGTGACGGATGGATGCATGGCTGGATGGTTGGCTGTATTGAGTGATGGCTGGATGGAAGGCTGGCTGGATGGATGGATGGCTGGATGGATGGATGGATGGACGGATGGATGGAGGCATGGCTGGATGGATGGCTGGCTGGAGGGATGGATGGATGGATGGATGGATGGCTGGATGGAGGAATGGCTTGATGGATGGCTGGCTGGAGGGATGGATGGATGGCTGGATGGATTGCTTGATGGATGGATGGCTGGATGGACGATTGGCTGGAGGGATGGATGGATGGATGGCTGGATCGATGGCTGGATGGATGAATGGCTGCATGGATGACTGGCTGGCTGGATGGTTGGATGGCTGGATGGATGGATGGCTTGAAGAATGGATGGATGGCTGGATGGATGGCTGGACGGATGGATTGCTGGATGGATGGCTGGCTAGAGGGATGGATGGATTGCTGGATGGATGGCTGGATGGATGGATGGCTGGATGGATGGCTGGCTGGAGGAATGGATGGATGGATGGATGGCTGGATCGATGGCTGGATGGATGGATGGCAGGATGGATGGCTGGCTGGAGGGATGGATGGATGAATGGATGACTGAATGGATGGCTGGATGGATGGATGGCTGGATGGATGTCTGGCTGTAGGGATGGATGGATGGCTGGAGGGATGCATGGATGGATGGATGGCTGGATGGACGGATGGTTTGGATGGATTGCTGGATGGATGGCTGGATGGATGGATGGCTGGATGGATGGCTGGCTGGATGGATGGATGGATGGCTGGATGGAGGGATGGCTGGATGGTTGGCTGGCTGGCTGGATGGATGGATGGGTGGATGGCTGGAAGGATGGCTGGATGGAGGGATGGCTGGATGGATGGCTGGCTGGAGGGATGGATGGATGGCTGGATGGATGGCTGGATGGATGGATGGCTTAATGACTGTATGGCTGGCTGGAGGGATGGATGGATGGATGGATGGCTGGATGAATGGCTGAATGGATGGATGGCTGGATGGATTGCTGGATGGATGGATGGATGGACGGTTGGCTGGATAGATGACTGGATGGAGGAATGGCTGGATGGATGGCTGGCGAGAGGGATGGATGGATGGATGGATGGCTGGATGGATGGCTTAATGGATGGATGGCTGGCTGGAGGGATGGATGGATGGATGGCTGGATGGATGGCTGGATGGATGGATGGCTGGCTTGAAGAATGGATGGATGGCTGGATGGATGGCAGGACGGATGGATTGCTGGATGGATGGCTTGATGGATGGATGGCTGGATGGATGGCTGGATGGATGTATGGCTGGATGAATGGCTGGCTGGACGAATGGATGGATGGATGGACGGCTGGATGGATGGCTGGATGGATGGATGGCTGGATGGATGGCTGGCTGGAGGGATGGGTGGATGGATGGCTGGATGGTCGGCTGGATGGATGGAGGGCTGGATGGATGATTGGCTGGAGGGATGGATTGATGGATGGATGGCTGGATGGATGGTTGGATGGATGGATGGCTGGATGGATGGCTGGCTGGAGGGATGGATGGATGGCTTTGTGGCTGGATGGAGCGATGGTTAGATGGTTGGTTGGCTGGAGGGATGAATGGATGGCTGGATGGATGTCTGGATGGATGGCTGGCAGGAGAGATGGATGGATGGATAGCTGAATGGATGGCTGGATGGATGGCTGGCTGGAGCGACGGATGAATGGATGGCTGGATGTATGGATGGCCGAATGGTTGGCTGGCTGGAGGGATGGATGAATGGATGGATGGCTGAATGGATGGCTGGATGGATGGCAGGATGGATGGATGGCTGGATGGATGGCTGGCTGGATGGATGGATTGATGGATGGATGGCTGGATGGATGGCTGGATGGATGGATGGTTGGATGGATGACAGGCTGAAGGGATGAATGGATGGATGGATGGCTGGATGGACGGCTGGATGGATGGATGGCTGGATGGATGGCTGGCTGGAGGGATGGATTGATGGATGGATGGCTGGATGGATAGCTGGATGGATGGCTGGATGGATGGAGGGATAGCTGGAGGGATGGATGGATGGCTGGATAGATGGCAGGATGGATGGATGGCTGGATGGATGGCTGGCTGAAGTGATGGATGGATGGATGGATGGCCGAATGGATGGCTGGATGGATGGATGGCTGGATGGATGGCTGGCTGGAGGGATGGATGGAAGGATGGCTGGATGGACGGCTGGATGGATGGAGGGCTGGATGGACGACTGGCTGGAGGGATGGATTGATGGATGGATGGCTGGATGGATGGCTGGATGGATGGATGGCTGAATGGATGGCTGTCTGGAGGGATGGATGGATGGATGGGTGGCTGGATGGAGGGATGGCTTGATGGTTGGCTGGCTGGAGGGATGGATGGATGGATGGCTGGATGGATGTCTGGATGGAGGGATGGCTGGATGGATGGCTGAATGGATGGATGGCTTAATGACTGGCTGGCTGGAGGGATGGATGGATGGAAGGATGGCTGGTTGGACGGCTGGATCGATGGATGGCTGGATATATGGCTGGCTGGAGGGATGGATGGATGGATGGCTGGCTGGATGGATGGCTGAATGGACGGATGGCTGGATGGATGGCTGGCTGGAGGGATGGATGGATGGATGGATGGATGGATGGCTGAATGGATGGATGGCTGGATGAATGGCAGGCTGGAGGATGGATGGATGGCTGGATGGCTGGATGGATGGTTGGATGGATGGATGGCTGGATGGATGGCTGGATGGATGACTGGCTGGAGGGATGGATGGATGGCTGGATGGATGGCTGGATGGATGGATGGCTGGATGGATGGCTGGCTGGAGGGATGGATGGATGGATGGATGGCTGGATGGATGCTGGATGGATGGATGCCTGGATGGATGGCTGGCTGGAGGGATGGATGGGTGGATGGATGGCTGGATGGATGGCTGGATGGATGGATGGCTGGATGGATGGCTGGCAGGAGGGATGGATGGATGGCTGGATGGATGTCTGGATGGATGGCTGGATGGATGGATGGCTGGATGGATGGCTGGCTGGATGGATGGATGGATGGCTGGATGGAGGGATGGCTGGATGGTTGGCTGGCTGGCTGGATGGATGGATGGGTGGATGGCTGGAAGGATGGCTGGATGGAGGGATGGCTGGATGGATGGCTGGCTGGAGGGATGGATGGATGGCTGGATGGATGGCTGGATGGATGGATGGCTTAATGACTGTATGGCTGGCTGGAGGGATGGATGGATGGATGGATGGCTGGATGAATGGCTGAATGGATGGATGGCTGGATGGATTGCTGGATGGATGGATGGATGGACGGTTGGCTGGATAGATGACTGGATGGAGGAATGGCTGGATGGATGGCTGGCGAGAGGGATGGATGGATGGATGGATGGCTGGATGGATGGCTTAATGGATGGATGGCTGGCTGGAGGGATGGATGGATGGATGGCTGGATGGATGGCTGGATGGATGGATGGCTGGCTTGAAGAATGGATGGATGGCTGGATGGATGGCAGGACGGATGGATTGCTGGATGGATGGCTTGATGGATGGATGGCTGGATGGATGGCTGGATGGATGTATGGCTGGATGAATGGCTGGCTGGACGAATGGATGGATGGATGGACGGCTGGATGGATGGCTGGATGGATGGATGGCTGGATGGATGGCTGGCTGGAGGGATGGGTGGATGGATGGCTGGATGGTCGGCTGGATGGATGGAGGGCTGGATGGATGATTGGCTGGAGGGATGGATTGATGGATGGATGGCTGGATGGATGGTTGGATGGATGGATGGCTGGATGGATGGCTGGCTGGAGGGATGGATGGATGGCTTTGTGGCTGGATGGAGCGATGGTTAGATGGTTGGTTGGCTGGAGGGATGAATGGATGGCTGGATGGATGTCTGGATGGATGGCTGGCAGGAGAGATGGATGGATGGATAGCTGAATGGATGGCTGGATGGATGGCTGGCTGGAGCGACGGATGAATGGATGGCTGGATGTATGGATGGCCGAATGGTTGGCTGGCTGGAGGGATGGATGAATGGATGGATGGCTGAATGGATGGCTGGATGGATGGCAGGATGGATGGATGGCTGGATGGATGGCTGGCTGGATGGATGGATTGATGGATGGATGGCTGGATGGATGGCTGGATGGATGGATGGTTGGATGGATGACAGGCTGAAGGGATGAATGGATGGATGGATGGCTGGATGGACGGCTGGATGGATGGATGGCTGGATGGATGGCTGGCTGGAGGGATGGATTGATGGATGGATGGCTGGATGGATAGCTGGATGGATGGCTGGATGGATGGAGGGATAGCTGGAGGGATGGATGGATGGCTGGATAGATGGCAGGATGGATGGATGGCTGGATGGATGGCTGGCTGAAGTGATGGATGGATGGATGGATGGCCGAATGGATGGCTGGATGGATGGATGGCTGGATGGATGGCTGGCTGGAGGGATGGATGGAAGGATGGCTGGATGGACGGCTGGATGGATGGAGGGCTGGATGGACGACTGGCTGGAGGGATGGATTGATGGATGGATGGCTGGATGGATGGCTGGATGGATGGATGGCTGAATGGATGGCTGTCTGGAGGGATGGATGGATGGATGGGTGGCTGGATGGAGGGATGGCTTGATGGTTGGCTGGCTGGAGGGATGGATGGATGGATGGCTGGATGGATGTCTGGATGGAGGGATGGCTGGATGGATGGCTGAATGGATGGATGGCTTAATGACTGGCTGGCTGGAGGGATGGATGGATGGAAGGATGGCTGGTTGGACGGCTGGATCGATGGATGGCTGGATATATGGCTGGCTGGAGGGATGGATGGATGGATGGATGGCTGGATGGATGGCTGAATGGACGGATGGCTGGATGGATGGCTGGCTGGAGGGATGGATGGATGGATGGATGGATGGATGGCTGAATGGATGGATGGCTGGATGAATGGCAGGCTGGAGGATGGATGGATGGCTGGATGGCTGGATGGATGGTTGGATGGATGGATGGCTGGATGGATGGCTGGATGGATGACTGGCTGGAGGGATGGATGGATGGATGGATGGCTGGATGGATGGCTGGATGGATGGATGGCTGGATGGATGGCTGGCTGGAGGGATGGATGGATGGATGGATGGCTGGATGGATGCTGGATGGATGGATGCCTGGATGGATGGCTGGCTGGAGGGATGGATGGGTGGATGGATGGCTGGATGGATGGCTGGATGGATGGATGGCTGGATGGATGGCTGGCAGGAGGGATGGATGGATGGCTGGATGGATGTCTGGATGGATGGCTGGCAGGAGAGATGGATGGATGGATGGCTGAATGGATGGCTGGATGGATGGCTGGCTGGAGCGACGGATGAATGGATGGCTGGATGTATGGATGGCCGAATGGTTGGCTGGCTGGAGGGATGGATGAATGGATGGATGGCTGAATGGATGGCTGGATGGATGGCAGGATGGATGGATGGCTGGATGGATGGCTGGCTGGATGGATGGATGGATTGATGGATGGATGGCTGGATGGATGGCTGGATGGATGGATGGTTGGATGGATGACAGGCTGAAGGGATGAATGGATGGATGGATGGCTGGATGGACGGCTGGATGGATGGATGGCTGGATGGATGGCTGGCTGGAGGGATGGATTGATGGATGGATGGCTGGATGGATAGCTGGATGGATTGCTGGATGGATGGATGGATGGATGGCTGGATGGAGGGATGGCTGGATGGAGGGATAGCTGGAGGGATGGATGGATGGCTGGATGGATGGCAGGATGGATGGATGGCTGGATGGATGGCTGGCTGGAGGGATGGATGGATGGATGGATGGCCGAATGGATGGCTGGATGGATGGATGGCTGGATGGATGGCTGGCTGGAGGGATGGATGGAAGGATGGCTGGATGGACGGCTGGATGGATGGAGGGCTGGATGGATGACTGGCTGGAGGGATGGATTGATGGATGGATGGCTGGATGGATGGCTGGATGGATGGATGGCTGAATGGATGGCTGTCTGGAGGGATGGATGGATGGATGGGTGGCTGGATGGAGGGATGGCTTGATGGTTGGCTGGCTGGAGGGATGGATGGATGGATGGCTGGATGGATGTCTGGATGGAGGGATGGCTGGATGGATGGCTGAATGGATGGATGGCTTAATGACTGGCTGGCTGGAGGGATGGATGGATGGAAGGATGGCTGGTTGGACGGCTGGATCGATGGATGGCTGGATATATGGCTGGCTGGAGGGATGGATGGATGGATGGATGGCTGGATGGATGGCTGAATGGATGGATGGCTCGATGGATGGCTGGCTGGAGGGATGGATGGATGGATGGATGGATGGATGGCTGAATGGATGGATGGCTGGATGAATGGCAGGCTGGAGGATGGATGGATGGCTGGATGGCTGGATGGATGGTTGGATGAATGGATGGCTGGATGGATGGCTGGATGGATGACTGGCTGGAGGGATGGATGGATGGATGGATGGCTGGATGGATGGCTGGATGGATGGATGGCTGGATGGTGGCTGGCTGGAGGGATGGATGGATGGATGGATGGCTGGATGGATGCTGGATGGATGGATGCCTGGATGGATGGCTGGCTGGAGGGATGGATGGGTGGATGGATGGCTGGATGGATGGCTGGATGGATGGATGGCTGGATGGATGGCTGGCAGGAGGGATGGATGGATGGATGGCTGGATGGATGGCTGGATGGATGGCTGGCTGGAGCGATGGATGAATGGATGGCTGGATGGATGGATGGCCGAATGGTTGGCTGGCTGGAGGGATGGATGTATGGATGGATGGCTGAATGGAGGGCTGGATGGATGGCAAGATGGATGGATGGCTGGATGGATGGCTCGCTGGATGGATGCGTTGATGGATGGATGGATTGATGGATGGATGGCTGGATGGATGGCTGGATGGATGGCAGGCTGAAGGGATGAATGGATGGATGGATGGCTGGATGGACGGCTGGATGGATGGATGGCTGGATGGATGGCTGGCTGGAGGGATGGATTGATGGATGGATGGCTGGATGGATAGCTGGATGGATGGCTGAATGGGTGGATGGATGGATGGCTGGATGGAGGGATGGCTGGATGTAGGGATAGCTGGAGGGATGGATGGATGGCTGGATGGATGGCATGATGGTTGGATGGCTGGATGGATGGCTGGCTGGAGGGATGGATGGATGGATGGATAGCTGAATGGATGGCTGGATGGATGGATTGCTGGATGGATGGCTGGCTGGAGGGATGGATGGATGGCTGGATGGACGGCTGGATGGATGGAGGGCTTGATGGATGGCTGGCTGGAGGGATGGATTGATGGATGGATGGATGGATGGATGGATGGCTGAATGGATGGCTGGCTTGAGGGATGGATGGATGGATGGGTGGCTGGATGGAGGGATGGCTGGATGGTTGGCTGGCTGGAGGGATGGATGGATGGATGGCTGGATGGATGTCTGGATGGAGGGATGGCTGGATGGATGGCTTGCTGGAGGGATGGATGGATGGATGGATGGCTGGATGGATGGCTGGATGGATGGATGGTTGGCTGGCTGGAGGGATGGATGGATGGATGGAAGGATGGCTGGTTGGATGGCTGGATCGATGGATGGCTGGATGTATGGCTGGCTTGAGGGATGGATGGATGGCTTGATGGATTGCTGGATAGAGGAATGGCTGGATGGATGGCTGGCTGGAAGGATGGATGGATGGATGGCTGGATGGATGGCTGAATGGATGGATGGCTGGATGGATGGCTGGCTGAAGGGATGGATGGATGGATGGATGGATGGATGGATGGATGGCTGAATGGATGGATGGCTGGATGAATGGCTGGCTGGAGGGATGGGTGGATGGATGGAAGGCTGGATGGATGGCTGGATGGATGACTGGGTGGAGGGATGGATGGATGGATGGATGGCTGGATGGATGGCTGGCTGGATGGCTGGATGGATGCCTGGATGGATTGCTGTCTGGAGGGATGGATGGATGGATGGATGGCTGGATGGATGGCTGGATGGATGGATGGCTGGATGGATGGCTGACAGGAGGGATGGGTGGATGGATGGATGGCTGGATGGATGACTGGATGGATGGATGCCTGGATGGATGGCTGGCTGGAGGGATGGATGGATGGATGGATGGCTGGATGGATGGCTGGATGGATGGATGGCTGGATGGATGGCAGGCTGAAGGGATGAATGGATGGATGGGTGGCTGGATGGACGGCTGGATGGATGGATGGCTGGATGGATGGCTGGCTGGAGGGATGGATTGATGGATGGATGGCTAGATGGAAAGCTGGATGGATGGCTGGATGGATGGCTGGCTGGTGGGATGGATGGATGTATGGATGGCTGGATGGAGGGATGGCTGGATATTTGGCTGGCTGGAGGGATGGATGGATGGCTGGATGGATGGCTGGATGGAGGGATGGCTGGGTGGATGGCTGGCTGGAGGGATGGATGGCTGGATGGATGGCTGGTTGGATGGATGGATGGATGGCTGGCTTAATGACTGGCTGGCTGGAGGGATGGATGGATGGCGGGATGGATGGCTGGATGGATGGAAGGCTGGATGTATGGCTGGCTGGAGAGATGGATGAATGGTTGGATGGCTGGATGGATGGCTGGATGGAGGGATGGCTGGATGGATGGCTGGCTGGAGTGACGGATGGATGCATGGCTGGATGGATGGCTGTATTGAGTGATGGCTGGATGGAAGGCTGGCTGGATGGATGGATGGCTGGATGGATGGATGGATGGACGGATGGATGGAGGGATGGCTGGATGGATGGCTGGCTGGAGGGATGGATGGATGGATGGATGGATGGATGGCTGGATGGAGGAATGGCTTGATGGATGGCTGGCTGGAGGGATGGATGGATGGCTGGATGGATTGCTTGATGGATGGATGGCTGGATGGACGATTGGCTGGAGGGATGGATGGATGGATGGCTGGATCGATGGCTGGATGGATGAATGGCTGGATGGATGACTGGCTGGCTGGATGGTTGGATGGCTGGATGGATGGATGGCTTGAAGAATGGATGGATGGCTGGATGGATGGCTGGACGGATGGATTGCTGGATGGATGGCTGGCTAGAGGGATGGATGGATTGCTGGATGGATGGCTGGATGGATGGATGGCTGGATGGATGGCTGGCTGGAGGAATGGATGGATGGATGGATGGCTGGATCGATGGCTGGATGGATGGCAGGATGGATGGCTGGCTGGAGGGATGGATGGATGAATGGATGGCTGAATGGATGGTTGGATGGATGGATGGCTGGATGGATGGCTGGGTGTAGGGATGGATGGATGGATGGATGGCTGGCTGGCTGGCTGGCTGGAGGGATGCATGGATGGATGGATGGCTGGATGGACGGATGGTTTGGATGGATTGCTGGATGGATGGCTGGATGGATGGATGGCTGGATGGATGGCTGGCTGGATGGATGGATGGATGGCTGGATGGAGGGATGGCTGGATGGTTGGCTGGCTGGCTGGATGGATGGATGGGTGGATGGCTGGAAGGATGGCTGGATGGAGGGATGGCTGGATGGATGGCTGGCTGGAGGGATGGATGGATGGCTGGATGGATGGATTGCTTAATGACTGTATGGCTGGCTGGAGGGATGGATGGATGGATGGATGGCTGGATGAATGGCTGAATGGATGGATGGCTGGATGGATTGCTGGATGGATGGATGGATGGACGGTTGGCTGGATAGATGACTGGATGGAGGGATGGCTGGATGGATGGCTGGCGAGAGGGATGGATGGATGGATGGATGGCTGGATGGATGGCTTAATGGATGGATGGCTGGCTGGAGGGATGGATGGATGGATGGCTGGATGGATGGCTGGATGGATGGATGGCTGGCTTGAAGAATGGATGGATGGCTGGATGGATGGCAGGACGGATGGATTGCTGGATGGATGGCTTGATGGATGGATGGCTGGATGGATGGCTGTATGGATGTATGGCTGGATGAATGGCTGGCTGGACGAATGGATGGATGGATGGACGGCTGGATGGATGGCTGGATGGATGGATGGCTGGATGGATGGCTGGCTGGAGGGATGGGTGGATGGATGGCTGGATGGACGGCTGGATGGATGGAGGGCTGGATGGATGATTGGCTGGAGGGATGGATTGATGGATGGATGGCTGGATGGATGGCTGGATGGATGGATGGCTGGATGGATGGCTGGCTGGAGGGATGGATGGATGGCTGTGTGGCTGGATGGAGGGATGGTTAGATGGTTGGCTGGCTGGAGGGATGGATGGATGGCTGGATGGATGTCTGGATGGAGGGATGGCTGGATGGATGGCTGGCTGGAGGGATGGATGGATGGATGGATGGATGGATGGCTGGATGGATGGCTGGATGGATGGATGGCTTAATGACTGGCTGGCTGGAGGGATGGATGGATGGATGGATGGATGGCTGAATGGATGGCTGGATCGATGGATGGCTGGATATATGGCTGGCTGGAGGGATGGATGGATGGATGGATGGCTGGATGGATAGCTGGATAGAGGGATGGCTGGATGGATGGCAGGCTGGAGGGATGGATAGATGGATGGAAGGCTGGATGGATGGATGAATGGATGGATGGCTGGATGGATGGCTGGCTGGAGTGTTGGATGGATGGATGGATGGATGGATGGCTGAATGGATGGATGGCTGGATGAATGGCTGGCTGGAGGATGGATGGATGGCTGACTGGCTTGATGGATGGCTGGATGGATGGATGGCTGGATGGATGGCTGGATGGATGACTGGCTGGAAGGATGGATGGATGAATGGATGACTGGACGGATGGCTGGATGGATGGATGGCTGGATGGATGGCTGGCTGGAGGGATGGATGGATGGATGGATGGCTGGATGGATGGCTGGATGGATGGAAGCCTGGATGGATGGCTGGCTGGAGGGATGGATGGGTGGATGGGTGGCTGGATGGATGGATGGATGGATGGATGGCTGGATGGATGGCTGGCAGGAGGGATGGATGGATGGATTGCTGAATGGATGGCTGGATGGATGGCTGGCTGGAACGATGGATGGATGGATGGCTGGATGGATGGATGGCCGAATGGTTGGCTGGCTGCAGGGATGGCTGAATGGATGGCTGGATGGATGGCAGGATGGATGGATGGCTGGATGGATGGCTGGCTGGATGGATGGATTGATGGATGGATGGCTGGATGGATGGCTGGATGGATGGATGGCTGGATGGATGACAGGCTGAAGGGATGAATGGATGGATGGATGGCTGGATGGACGGCTGGATGGATGGATGGCTGGATGGATGGCTGGCTGGAGGGATGGATTGATGGATGGATGGCGGGATGGATAGCTGGATGGATGGCTGGATGGATGGATGGCTGGATGGAGGGATGGCTGGATGGAGGGATAGCTGGAGGGATGGATGGATGGCTGGATGGATGGCAGGATGGATGGATGGCTGGATGGATGGCTGGCTGGAGGGATGGATGGATGGATGGATGGATGGCTGGATGGATGACTGGGTGGAGGGATGGATGGATGGATGGATGGCTGGATGGATGGCTGGACGGATGGCTGGATGGATGCCTGGATGGATGGCTGGCTTGAGGGATGGATGGATGGATGGATGGCTGGATGGATGGCTGGATGGATGGATGGCTGGATGGATGGCTGGCAGGAGGGATGGGTGGATGGATGGATGGCTGGATGGATGACTGGATGGATGGATGCCTGGATGGATGGCTGGCTGGAGGGATGGATTGATGGATGGATGGCTGGATGGATGGCTGGATGGATGGATGGCTGGATGGATGGCAGGCTGAAGGGATGAATGGGTGGATGGGTGGCTGGATGGACGGCTGGATGGATGGATGGCTGGATGGATGGCTGGCTGGAGGGATGGATTGATGGATGGATGGCTAGATGGAAAGCTGGATGAATGGCTGGATGGATGGCTGGCTGGCGGGATGGATGGATGGATGGATGGCTGGATGGAGGGATGGCTGGATATTTGGCTGGCTGGAGGGATGGATGGATGGCTGGATGGATGGCTGGATGGAGGGATGGCTGGATGGATGGCTGGCTGGAGGGATGGATGGCTGGATGGATGGCTGGATGGATGGATGGATGGATGGATGGCTTAATGACTGGCTGGCTGGAGGGATGGATGGATGGATGGATGGCGGGATGGATGGCTGGATGGATGGATGGCTGGATGTATGGCTGGCTGGAGAGATGGATGAATGGTTGGATGGCTGGATGGATGGCTGGATGGAGGGATGGCTGGATGGATGGCTGGCTGGAGTGACGGATGGATGCATGGCTGGATGGATGGCTGTATTGAGGGATGGCTGGATGGAAGGCTGGCTGGATGGATGGATGGCTGGATGGATGGATGGATGGACGGATGGATGGAGGGATGGTTGGATGGATGGCTGGCTGGAGGGATGGATGGATGGATGGATGGCTGGATGGATGGCTGGATGGAGGAATGGCTTGATGGATGGCTGGCTGCAGGGATGGATGGATGGCTGGATGGATTGCTTGATGGATGGATGGCTGGATGGACGATTGGCTGGAGGGATGGATGGATGGATGGCTGGATCGATGGCTGGATGGATGAATGGCTGGATGGATGACTGGCTGGCTGGATGGATGGATGGCTGGATGGATGGCTGGCTTGAAGAATGGATGGATGGCTGGATGGATGGCTGGACGGATGGATGGCTGGATGAATGGCTGAATGGATGGATGGCTGGATGGATTGCTGGATGGATGGATGGATGGACGGTTGGCTGGATAGATGACTGGATGGAGGAATGGCTGGATGGATGGCTGGCTAGAGGGATGGATGGATGGATGGATGGCTGGATGGATGGCTTAATGGATGGATGGTTGGCTGGAGGGATGGATGGATGGATGGCTGGATGGATGGCTGGATGGATGAATGGCTGGATGGATGACTGGCAGGAGGGATGGATGGATGGATAGATGGCTGGATGGATTGCTGGATGGATGGATGGATGGACGGATGGCTGGATGGATGGCTGGCTGGAGGGATGGCTGAATGGCTGGCTGGATGGATGGATGGCTGGATGGATGGCTGGCTTGAAGAATGGATGGATGGCTGGATGGATGGCAGGACGGATGGATTGCTGGATGGATGGCTTGATGGATGGATGGCTGAATGGATGGCTGGATGGATGTATGGCTGGATGAATGGCTGGCTGGAGGAATGGATTGATGGATGGATGGCTGGATGGATGGCTGGATGGATGGATGGCTGGATGGATGGCTGGCTGGAGGGATGGGTGGATGGATGGATGGCTGAATGGATTGCTGGATGGATGGATGGCTGGATGGATGGCTGGCTGTAGGGATGGATGTATGGATGGCTGGATGGACGGCTGGATGGATGGAGGGCTGGATGGATGATTGGCTGGAGGGATGGACTGATGGATGGATGGCTGGATGGATGGCTGGATGGAGGGATGGATGGATGGATGTGTGGCTGGATGGAGGGATGGTTAGATGGTTGGCTGGCTGGAGGGATGGATGGATGGCTGGATGGATGTCTGGATGGAGGGATGGCTGGATTGATGGCTGGCTCGAGGGATGGATGGATGGATGGATGGCTGGATGGATGGCTGGATGGATGGATGGCTTAATGACTGGCTGGCTGGAGGGATGGATGGATGGATGGCTGGATGGATGGCTGGATGGATGGCTGGATCGATGGATGGCTGGATATATGGCTGGCTGGAGGGATGGATGGATGGATGGATGGCTGGATGGATAGCTGGATAGAGGGATGGTTGGATGGATGGCTGGCTGGAGGGATGGATGGATGGATGGATGGCTGGATGGATGGCTGGATGGATGGATGGCTGGATGGATGGCTGGCTGGAGGGATGGATGGATGGATGGATGGCTGGATGGATGGCTGGATGGATGGATGCCTGGATGGATGGCTGGCTGGAGGGATGGATGGGTGGATGGATGGCTGGATGGATGGCTGGATGGATGGATGGCTGGATGGATGGCTGGCAGGAGGGATGGATGGATGGATTGCTGAATGGATGGCTGGATGGATGGCTGGCTGGAGCGATGGATGAATGGATGGCTGGATGGATGGATGGCCGAATGGTTGGCTGGCTGGAGGGATGGCTGAATGGATGGCTGGATGGATGGCAGGATGGATGGATGGCTGGATGGATGGCTGGCTGGATGGATGGATTGAAGGTTGGATGGCTGGATGGATGGCTGGATGGATGGATGGCTGGATGGATGACAGGCTGAAGGGATGAATGGATGGATGGATGGCTGGATGGACGGCTGGATGGATGGATGGCTGGATGGATGGCTGGCTGGAGGGATGGATTGATGGATGGATGGCTGGATGGATAGCTGGATGGATGGCTGGATGGATGGATGGCTGGATGGAGGGATGGCTGGATGGAGGGATAGCTGGAGGCATGGATGGATGGCTGGATGGATGGCAGGATGGATGGATGGCTGGATGGATGGCTGGCTGGAGGGATGGATCGATGGATGGATGGCCGAATGGATGGCTGGATGGATGGATGGCTGGATGGATGGCTGGCTGGAGGGATGGATAGATGGATGGCTGGATGGACGGCTGGATGGATGGCTGGCTGGAGGGATGGATTGATGGATGGATGGCTGGATGGATGGCTGGATGGATGGATGGCTGAATGGATGGCTGGCTGGAGGGATGGATGGATGGATGGGTGGCTGGATGGAGGGATGGCTGGATGGTTGGCTGGCTGGAGGGATCGATGGATGGATGGCTGGATGGATGGATGGCTTAATGACTGGCTGGCTGGAGGGATGGATGGATGGATGGCTGGTTGGACGGCTGGATCGATGGATGGCTGGATATATGGCTGGCTGGAGGGATGGATGGATTGATGGCTGGATGGATAGCTGGATAGAGGGATGGCTGGATGGATGGCTGGCTGGAGGGATGGATGGATGGATGGATGGCTGAATGGATGGATGGCTGGATGAATGGCAGGCTAGAGGATGGATGGATGGCTGGATGGCTGGATGGATGGCAGGATGGATGGATGGCTGGATGGATGGCTGGATGGATGACTGGATGGATGGATGGCTTAATGACTGGCTGGCTGGAGGGATGGATGGATGGATGGATGGCGGGATCAATGGCTGGATGGGGGGATGGCTGGAAGGATGGCTGGCTGGCTGGAGTGACGGATGGATGCATGGCTGGATGGATTGCTGTATTGAGGGATGGCTGGATGGAAGGCTGGATGGATGGCAGGATGGATGGATGGCTGGATGGATGGCTGAATGGATGACTGGATGGATGGATGGCTTAATGACTGGCTGGCTGGAGGGATGGATGGATGGATGGATGGCGGGATGGATGGCTGGATGGGGGGATGGCTGGAAGGATGGCTGGCTGGCTGGAGTGACGGATGGATGCATGGCTGGATGGATGGCTGTATTGAGGGATGGCTGGATGGAAGGCTGGCTGGATGGATGGATGGCTGGATGGATGGATGGATGGACGGATGGATGGAGGGATGGCTGGATGGATGGCTGGCTGGAGGGATGGATGGATGGATGGATGGATGGCTGGATGGATGGCTGGATGGAGGAATGGCTTGATGGATGGCTGGCTGGAGGGATGGATGGATGGATGGATGGATTGCTTGATGGATGGATGGCTGGATGGACGATTGGCTGGAGGGATGGATGGATGGATGGCTGGTTCGATGGCTGGATGGATGAATGGCTGGATGGATGACTGGCTGGCTGGATGGATGGATGACTGGATGGATGGCTGGCTTGAAGAATGGATGGATGGCTGGATGGGTGGCTGGACGGATGGATTGCTGGATGGATGGCTGGCTGGAGGGATGGATGGATGGCTGGATGTATGGCTGGATGGATGGATGGCTGGATGGATGGCAGGCTGGAGGAATGGATGGATGGATGGATGGCTGGATCAATGGCTGGATGGATGGATGGCATGATGGATGGCTGGCTGGAGTGATGGATGGATGAATGGATGGCTGAATGGATGGCTGGATGGATGGATGGCTGGCTGTAGGGATGGATGGATGGATGGATGGCTGGCTGGCTGGCTGGCTGGAGGGATGCATGGATGGATGGATGGCTGGATGGACGGCTGGTTTGAATGGATTGCTGGATGAATGGCTGGCTGGAGGGATGGATTGTAGGATGAATGGCTGGATGGATGGCTGGATGGATGAATGGCTGGATGGATGGCTGGCTGGATGGATGGATGGATGGATGGCTGGATGGAGGGATGGCTGGATGGTTGGCTGGCTGGCTGGATGGATGGATGGATGGATGGCTGGAAGGATGGCTGGATGGAGGGATGGCTGGATGGATGGCTGGCTGGAGGGATGGATGGATGGCTGGATGGATGGCTGGATGGATGGATGGCTTAATGGCTGTATGGCTGGCTGGAGGGATGGATGGATGGATGGATGGACGGTTGGCTGGATAGATGACTGGATGGAGGAATGGCTGGATGGATGGCTGGCTAGAGGGATGGATGGATGGATGGATGGCTGGATGGATGGCTTAATGGATGGATGGCTGGCTGGAGGGATGGATGGATGGATGGCTGGATGGATGGCTGGATGGATGAATGGCTGGATGGATGACTGGCAGGATTGATGGATGGATGGATAGATGGCTGGATGGATTGCTGGATGGATGGATGAATGGACTGATGGCTGGATGGATGGCTGGCTGGAGGGATGGCTGAATGGCTGGCTGGATGGATGGATGGCTGGATGGATGGCTGGCTTGAAGAATGGATGGATGGCTGGATGGATGGCTGGACGGATGGATTGCTGGATGGATGGCTGGATGGATGGATGGCTGGTTGGATGGCTGGATGGATGGATGGCTGGATGAATGGCTGGCTGGAGGAATGGATGGATGGATGGATGGATGGCTGGATGGATGGCTGGATGGATGGATGGCTGGATGGATGGTTGGCTGGAGGGATGGATGGATGAATGGATGGCTGAATGGATTGCTGGATGGATGGATGGCTGGATGGATGGCTGGCTGGAGGGATGGATGGATGGATGGCTGGATGAACAGCTGGATGGATGGAGGGCTGGATGGATGGCTGGCTGGAGGGATGGATTGATGGATGGATGGCTGGATGGATGGCTGGATGGATGGCTGGATGGATGGCTGGCTGGAGGGATGGATGGATGGATGTGTGGCTGGATGGAGGGATGGTTGGATGGTTGGCTGGCTGGTGGGATGGATGGATGGATGGCTGGATGGATGTCTGGATGGAGGGATGGCTGGATGGATGGCTGGCTGGAGGGATGGATGGATGGATGGATGGATGGATGGCTGGATGGATGGATGGATGGCTTAATGACTGGCTGGCTGGAGGGATGGATGGATGGATGGATGGATGGCTGGATCGATGGATGGCTGGATGTATGGCTGGCTGCAGGGATGGATGGATGGATGGATGGCTGGATGGATGGCTGGCTGGAGGGATGGATGGATGGATGTGTGGCTGGATGGAGGGATGGTTGGATGGTTGGCTGGCTGGAGGGATGGATAGAGGGATGGCTGGATGGATGGCTGGCTTGAGGGATGGATGGATGGATGGACGGATGGATGGCTGAATGGATGGATGGCTGGATGGATGGCTGGCTGGAGGGATGGATGGATGGACGGATGGATGGATGGCTGAATGGATGGATGGCTGGATGAATGGCTGGCTGGAGGATGGATGGATGGCTGGATGGCTGGATGGATGGCTGGATGGATGGATGGCTGGATGGATGGCTGGATGGATGACTGGCTGGAAGGATGGATGGATGAATGGATGGCTGGATGGATGGCTGGATGGATGGATGGCTGGATGGATGGCTGGCTGGAGGGATGGATGGATGGATGGATGGCTGGATGGATGGCTGGATGGATGGATGCCTGGATGGATGGCTGGCTGGAGGGATGGATGGGTGGATGGGTGGCTGGATGGATGGCTGGATGGATGGATGGCTGGATGGATGGCTGGCAGGAGGGATGGATGGATGGATGGCTGAATGGATGGCTGGATGGATGGCTGGCTGGAGTGATGAATGAATGGATGGCTGGATGGATGGATGGCCGAATGGTTGGCTGGCTGGAGGGATGGCTGAATGGATGGCTGGATGGTTGGCAGGATGGATGGATGGCTGGATGGATGGCTGGCTGGATGGATGGATTGATGGATGGATGGCTGGATGGATGGCAGGATGGATGGATGGCTGGCTGGATGGCTGGCTGGAGGGATGGATGGATGGATGGATGGCCGAATGGATGGCTGGATGGATGGATGGCTGGATGGATGGCAGGCTGGAGGGATGGATGGATGGCTGGCTGGATGGACGGCTGGATGGATGGAGGGCTGGATGGATGGCTGGCTGGAGGGATGGATTGATGGATGGATGGCTGGATTGATGGCTGGATGGATGGATGGCTGAATGGATGGCTGGCTGGAGGGATGGATGGATGGATGTGTGGCTGGATGGAGGGATGGCTGGATGGTTGGCTGGCTGGAGGGATCGATGGATGGATGGCTGGATGGATGTCTGCATGGAGGGATGGCTGGATGGATGGCTGGATGGATGGATGGCTTAACGACTGGCTGGCTGGAGGGATGGATGGATGGATGGATGGATGGATGGTTGGACGGCTGGATCGATGGATGGCTGGATATATGGCTGGCTGCAGGGATGGATGGATGGATGGCTGGATGGATAGCTGGATAGAGGGATGGCTGGATGGATGGCTGGCTGGAGGGATGGATGGATGGATGGATGGCTGGATGGATGGCTGAATGGATGGATGGCTGGATGGATGGCTGGCTGGAGAGATGGATGGATGGATGGATGGATGGATGGATGGCTGAATGGATGGGTGGCTGGATGAATGGCAGGCTGGAGGATGGATGGATGGCTGGATGGCTGGATGGATGGCAGGATGGCTGGATGGCTGGATGGATGGCTGCATGGATGACTGGCTGGAGGGATGGATGGATGGATGGATGGCTGAATGGATGGCTGGATGGATGGATGGCTGGATGGATGGCTGGCTGGAGGGATGGATGGATGGATGGCTGGATGGATGCTGGATGGATGGATGCCTGGATGGATGGCTGGCTGGAGGGATGGATGGGTGGATGGATGGCTGGATGGATGGCTGGATGGATGGATGGCTGGATGGATGGCTGGCAGGAGGGATGGATGGATGGATGGCTGGATGGATGGCTGGATGGATGGCTGGCTGGAGCGATGGATGAATGGATGGCTGGATGGATGGATGGCCGAATGGTTGGCTGGCTGGAGGGATGGATGGATGGATGGATGGCTGAATGGATGGCTGGATGGATGGCAGGATGGATGGATGGCTGGATGGATGGCTCGCTGGATGGATGGATTGATGGATGGATGGATTGATGGATGGATGGCTGGATGGATGGCTGGATGGATGGCAGGCTGAAGGGATGAATGGATGGATGGATGGCTGGGTGGACGGCTGGATGGATGGATGGCTGGATGGATGGCTGGCTGGAGGGATGGATTGATGGATGGATGGCTGGATGGATAGCTGGATGGATGGCTGGATGGATGGATGGATGGATGGCTGGATGGAGGGATGGCTGGATGGAGGGATAGCTGGAGGGATGGATGGATGGCTGGATGGATGGCAGGATGGATGGATGGCTGGATGGATGGCTGGCTGGAGGGATGGATGGATGGATGGATAGCTGAATGGATGGCTGAATGGATGGATGGCTGGATGGATGGCTGGCTGGAGGAATGGATGGATGGCTGGATGGACGGCTGGATGGATGGAGGACTGGATGGATGGCTGGCAGGAGGGATGGATTGATGGATGGATGGCTGGATGGATGGCTGGATGGATGGATGGCTGAATGGATGGCTGGCTTGAGGGATGGATGGATGGATGGGTGGCTGGATGGAGGGATGGCTGGATGGTTGGCTGGCTGGAGGGATGGATGGATGGATGGCTGGATGGATGTCTGGATGGAGGAATGGCTGGATGGATGGCTGGCTGGTGGGATGGATGGATGGATGGATGGATGGATGGATGGCTGGATGGATGGATGGCTTAATGGCTGGCTTGCTGGAGGGATGGATGGATGGAAGGATGGCTGGTTGGATGGCTGGATCGATGGATGGCTGGATGTATGGCTGGCTTGAGGGATGGATGGATGGATGGATGGCTTGATGGATAGCTGGATAGAGGAATGGCTGGATGGATGGCTGGCTGGAGGGATGGATGGATGGATGGCTGGATGGATGGCTGAATGGATGGATGGCTGGATGGATGGCTGGCTGGAGGGATGGATGGATGGATGGATGGATGAATGGATGGCTGAATGGATGGATGGCTGGATGAATGGCTGGCTGGAGGGATGGGTGTATGGATGGATGGCTGGATGGATGGATGGCTGGATGGATGGCTGGATGGATGACTGGCTGGAGGGATGGATGGATGGATGGCTGGATGGATGGCTGGATGGATGGCTGGATGGATGCCTGGATGGATGGCTGGCTGGAGGGATGGATGGATGGATGGATGGCTGGATGGATGGCTGGATGGATGGCTGGATGGATGCCTGGATGGATGGCTGGCAGGAGGGATGGGTGGATGGAGGGATAGCTGGAGGGATGGATGGATGGCTGGATGGATGGCAGGATGGATGGATGGCTGGATGGATGGCTGGCTGGAGGGATGGATGGATGGATGGATGGCCGAATGGATGGCTGGATGGATGGATGGCTGGATGGATGGCTAGCTGGAGGGATGGATGGATGGATGGCTGGATGGACGGCTGGATGGATGGAGGGCTGGATGGATGGCTGGCTGGAGGGATGGATTGATGGATGGATGGCTGGATGGATGGCTGGATGGATGGATGGCTGAATGGATGGCTGGCTGGAGGGATGGATGGATGGATGTGTGGCTGGATGGAGGCATGGCTGGATTGTTGGCTGGCTGGAGGGATCGATGGATGGATGGCTGGATGGATGTCTGGATGGAGGGATGGCTGGATGGATGGCTGGATGGATGGATGGCTTAATGAGTGGCTGGCTGGAGGGATGGATGGATGGATGGATGGATGGTTGGACGGCTGGATCGATGGATGGCTGGATATATGGCTGGCTGGAGGGATGGATGGATGGATGGCTCGATGGATAGCTGGATAGAGGGATGGCTGGATGGATGGCTGGCTGGAGGGATGGATGGATGGATGGATGGCTGCATGGATGGCTGAATGGATGGATGACTGGATGGATGGCTGGCTGGAGGGATGGATGGATGGATGGATGGATGGATGGACGGCTGAATGGATGGATGGCTGGATGAATGGCAGGCTGGAGGATGGATGGATGGCTGGATGGCTGGATGGATGGCAGGATGGCTGGATGGCTGGATGGATGGCTGGATGGATGACTGGCTGGAGGGATGGATGGATGGATGGATGGCTGGATGGATGGCTGGATGGATGGATGGCTGGATGGATGGCTGGCTGGAGGGATGGATGGATGGATGGATGGCTGGATGGATGCTGGATGGATGGATGCCTGGATGGATGGCTGGCTGGAGGGATGGTTGGGTGGATGGATGGCTGGATGGATGGCTGGATGGATGGATGGCTGGATGGATGGCTGGCAGGAGGGATGGATGGATGGATGGCTGGATGGATGCCTGGATGGATGGCTGGCTGGAGCGATGGATGAATGGATGGCTGGATGGATGGATGGCCGAATGGTTGGCTGGCTGGAGGGATGGATGGATGGATGGATGGCTGAATGGATGGCTGGATGGATGGCAGGATGGATGGATGGCTGGATGGACGGCTCGCTGGATGGTTGGATTGATGGATGGATGCATTGATGGATGGATGGCTGGATGGATGGCTGGTTGGATGGCAGGCTGAAGGGATGAATGGATGGCTGGATGGCTGGATGGACGGCTGGATGGATGGATGGCTGGATGGATGGCTGGCTGGAGGGATGGATTGATGGATGGATGGCTGGATGGATAGCTGGATGGATGGCTGGATGGATGGATGGATGGATGGCTGGATGGAGGGATGGCTGATTGGAGGGATAGCTGGAGGGATGGATGGATGGCTGGATGGATGGCAGGATGGAAGGATGGCTGGGTGGATGGCTGGCTGGAGGGATGGATGGATGGATGGATAGCTGAATGGATGGCTGGATGGATGGATGGCTGGATGGGTGGCTGGCTGGAGGAATGGATGGATGGATGGCTGGATGGACGGCTGGATGGATGGAGGACTGGATGGATTGCTGGCAGGAGGGATGGATTGATGGATGGATGGCTGGATGGATGGCTGGATGGATTGATGGCTGAATGGATGGCTGGCTTGAGGGATGGATGGATGGATGGGTGGCTGGATGGAGGGATGGCTGGATGGTTGTCTGGCTGGAGGGATGGGTGGATGGATGGCTGGATGGATGTCTGGATGGAGGAATGGCTGGATGGATGGCTGGCTGGAGGGATGGATGGATGGATGGATGGCTGGATGGATGGCTGGATGGATGGATGGCTTAATGGCTGGCTGGCTGGAGGGATGGATGGATGGATGGATGGAAGGATGGCTGGTTGGATGGCTGGATCGATGGATGGCTGGATGTATGGCTGGCTTGATGGACGGGTGGATGGATGGATGGCTTGATGGATAGCTGGATAGAGGAATGGCTGGATGGATGGCTGGCTGGAGGGATGGATGGATGGATGGCTGGATGGATGGCTGAATGGATGGACGGCTGGATGGATGGCTGGCTGGAGGGCTGGATGGATGGATGGATGGATGGATGAATGGATGGCTGAATGGATGGATGGCTGGATGGATGGCTGGCAGGAGGGATGGATGGATGGATGGCTGAATGGATGGCTGGATGGATGGCTGGCTGGAGTGATGAATGAATGGATGGCTGGATGGATGGATGGCCGAATGGTTGGCTGGCTGGAGGGATGGCTGAATGGATGGCTGGATGGTTGGCAGGATGGATGGATGGCTGGATGGATGGCTGGCTGGATGGATGGATTGATGGATGGATGGCTGGATGGATGGCAGGATGGATGGATGGCTGGCTGGATGGCTGGCTGGAGGGATGGATGGATGGATGGATGGCCGAATGGATGGCTGGATGGATGGATGGCTGGATGGATGGCAGGCTGGAGGGATGGATGGATGGCTGGCTGGATGGACGGCTGGATGGATGGAGGGCTGGATGGATGGCTGGCTGGAGGGATGGATTGATGGATGGATGGCTGGATTGATGGCTGGATGGATGGATGGCTGAATGGATGGCTGGCTGGAGGGATGGATGGATGGATGTGTGGCTGGATGGAGGGATGGCTGGATGGTTGGCTGGCTGGAGGGATCGATGGATGGATGGCTGGATGGATGTCTGCATGGAGGGATGGCTGGATGGATGGCTGGATGGATGGATGGCTTAACGACTGGCTGGCTGGAGGGATGGATGGATGGATGGATGGATGGATGGTTGGACGGCTGGATCGATGGATGGCTGGATATATGGCTGGCTGCAGGGATGGATGGATGGATGGCTGGATGGATAGCTGGATAGAGGGATGGCTGGATGGATGGCTGGCTGGAGGGATGGATGGATGGATGGATGGCTGGATGGATGGCTGAATGGATGGATGGCTGGATGGATGGCTGGCTGGAGGGATGGATGGATGGATGGATGGATGGATGGATGGCTGAATGGATGGGTGGCTGGATGAATGGCAGGCTGGAGGATGGATGGATGGCTGGATGGCTGGATGGATGGCAGGATGGCTGGATGGCTGGATGGATGGCTGCATGGATGACTGGCTGGAGGGATGGATGGATGGATGGATGGCTGAATGGATGGCTGGATGGATGGATGGCTGGATGGATGGCTGGCTGGAGGGATGGATGGATGGATGGCTGGATGGATGCTGGATGGATGGATGCCTGGATGGATGGCTGGCTGGAGGGATGGATGGGTGGATGGATGGCTGGATGGATGGCTGGATGGATGGATGGCTGGATGGATGGCTGGCAGGAGGGATGGATGGATGGATGGCTGGATGGATGGCTGGATGGATGGCTGGCTGGAGCGATGGATGAATGGATGGCTGGATGGATGGATGGCCGAATGGTTGGCTGGCTGGAGGGATGGATGGATGGATGGATGGCTGAATGGATGGCTGGATGGATGGCAGGATGGATGGATGGCTGGATGGATGGCTCGCTGGATGGATGGATTGATGGATGGATGGATTGATGGATGGATGGCTGGATGGATGGCTGGATGGATGGCAGGCTGAAGGGATGAATGGATGGATGGATGGCTGGGTGGACGGCTGGATGGATGGATGGCTGGATGGATGGCTGGCTGGAGGGATGGATTGATGGATGGATGGCTGGATGGATAGCTGGATGGATGGCTGGATGGATGGATGGATGGATGGCTGGATGGAGGGATGGCTGGATGGAGGGATAGCTGGAGGGATGGATGGATGGCTGGATGGATGGCAGGATGGATGGATGGCTGGATGGATGGCTGGCTGGAGGGATGGATGGATGGATGGATAGCTGAATGGATGGCTGAATGGATGGATGGCTGGATGGATGGCTGGCTGGAGGAATGGATGGATGGCTGGATGGACGGCTGGATGGATGGAGGACTGGATGGATGGCTGGCAGGAGGGATGGATTGATGGATGGATGGCTGGATGGATGGCTGGATGGATGGATGGCTGAATGGATGGCTGGCTTGAGGGATGGATGGATGGATGGGTGGCTGGATGGAGGGATGGCTGGATGGTTGGCTGGCTGGAGGGATGGATGGATGGATGGCTGGATGGATGTCTGGATGGAGGAATGGCTGGATGGATGGCTGGCTGGTGGGATGGATGGATGGATGGATGGCTGGATGGATGGCTGGATGGATGGATGGCTTAATGGCTGGCTTGCTGGAGGGATGGATGGATGGAAGGATGGCTGGTTGGATGGCTGGATCGATGGATGGCTGGATGTATGGCTGGCTTGAGGGATGGATGGATGGATGGATGGCTTGATGGATAGCTGGATAGAGGAATGGCTGGATGGATGGCTGGCTGGAGGGATGGATGGATGGATGGCTGGATGGATGGCTGAATGGATGGATGGCTGGATGGATGGCTGGCTGGAGGGATGGATGGATGGATGGATGGATGAATGGATGGCTGAATGGATGGATGGCTGGATGAATGGCTGGCTGGAGGGATGGGTGTATGGATGGATGGCTGGATGGATGGATGGCTGGATGGATGGCTGGATGGATGACTGGCTGGAGGGATGGATGGATGGATGGCTGGATGGATGGCTGGATGGATGGCTGGATGGATGCCTGGATGGATGGCTGGCTGGAGGGATGGATGGATGGATGGATGGCTGGATGGATGGCTGGATGGATGGCTGGATGGATGCCTGGATGGATGGCTGGCAGGAGGGATGGGTGGATGGAGGGATAGCTGGAGGGATGGATGGATGGCTGGATGGATGGCAGGATGGATGGATGGCTGGATGGATGGCTGGCTGGAGGGATGGATGGATGGATGGATGGCCGAATGGATGGCTGGATGGATGGATGGCTGGATGGATGGCTAGCTGGAGGGATGGATGGATGGATGGCTGGATGGACGGCTGGATGGATGGAGGGCTGGATGGATGGCTGGCTGGAGGGATGGATTGATGGATGGATGGCTGGATGGATGGCTGGATGGATGGATGGCTGAATGGATGGCTGGCTGGAGGGATGGATGGATGGATGTGTGGCTGGATGGAGGCATGGCTGGATTGTTGGCTGGCTGGAGGGATCGATGGATGGATGGCTGGATGGATGTCTGGATGGAGGGATGGCTGGATGGATGGCTGGATGGATGGATGGCTTAATGAGTGGCTGGCTGGAGGGATGGATGGATGGATGGATGGATGGTTGGACGGCTGGATCGATGGATGGCTGGATATATGGCTGGCTGGAGGGATGGATGGATGGATGGCTCGATGGATAGCTGGATAGAGGGATGGCTGGATGGATGGCTGGCTGGAGGGATGGATGGATGGATGGATGGCTGGATGGATGGCTGAATGGATGGATGACTGGATGGATGGCTGGCTGGAGGGATGGATGGATGGATGGATGGATGGATGGACGGCTGAATGGATGGATGGCTGGATGAATGGCAGGCTGGAGGATGGATGGATGGCTGGATGGCTGGATGGATGGCAGGATGGCTGGATGGCTGGATGGATGGCTGGATGGATGACTGGCTGGAGGGATGGATGGATGGATGGATGGCTGGATGGATGGCTGGATGGATGGATGGCTGGATGGATGGCTGGCTGGAGGGATGGATGGATGGATGGATGGCTGGATGGATGCTGGATGGATGGATCCCTGGATGGATGGCTGGCTGGAGGGATGGTTGGGTGGATGGATGGCTGGATGGATGGCTGGATGGATGGATGGCTGGATGGATGGCTGGCAGGAGGGATGGATGGATGGATGGCTGGATGGATGCCTGGATGGATGGCTGGCTGGAGCGATGGATGAATGGATGGCTGGATGGATGGATGGCCGAATGGTTGGCTGGCTGGAGGGATGGATGGATGGATGGATGGCTGAATGGATGGCTGGATGGATGGCAGGATGGATGGATGGCTGGATGGACGGCTCGCTGGATGGTTGGATTGATGGATGGATGCATTGATGGATGGATGGCTGGATGGATGGCTGGTTGGATGGCAGGCTGAAGGGATGAATGGATGGCTGGATGGCTGGATGGACGGCTGGATGGATGGATGGCTGGATGGATGGCTGGCTGGAGGGATGGATTGATGGATGGATGGCTGGATGGATAGCTGGATGGATGGCTGGATGGATGGATGGATGGATGGCTGGATGGAGGGATGGCTGATTGGAGGGATAGCTGGAGGGATGGATGGATGGCTGGATGGATGGCAGGATGGAAGGATGGCTGGGTGGATGGCTGGCTGGAGGGATGGATGGATGGATGGATAGCTGAATGGATGGCTGGATGGATGGATGGCTGGATGGGTGGCTGGCTGGAGGAATGGATGGATGGATGGCTGGATGGACGGCTGGATGGATGGAGGACTGGATGGATTGCTGGCAGGAGGGATGGATTGATGGATGGATGGCTGGATGGATGGCTGGATGGATTGATGGCTGAATGGATGGCTGGCTTGAGGGATGGATGGATGGATGGGTGGCTGGATGGAGGGATGGCTGGATGGTTGTCTGGCTGGAGGGATGGGTGGATGGATGGCTGGATGGATGTCTGGATGGAGGAATGGCTGGATGGATGGCTGGCTGGAGGGATGGATGGATGGATGGATGGCTGGATGGATGGCTGGATGGATGGATGGCTTAATGGCTGGCTGGCTGGAGGGATGGATGGATGGATGGATGGAAGGATGGCTGATTGGATGGCTGGATCGATGGATGGCTGGATGTATGGCTGGCTTGATGGACGGGTGGATGGATGGATGGCTTGATGGATAGCTGGATAGAGGAATGGCTGGATGGATGGCTGGCTGGAGGGATGGATGGATGGATGGCTGGATGGATGGCTGAATGGATGGACGGCTGGATGGATGGCTGGCTGGAGGGCTGGATGGATGGATGGATGGATGGATGAATGGATGGCTGAATGGATGGATGGCTGGATGAATGGCTGGCTGGAGGGATGGGTGGATGGATGGTTGGCTGGATGGATGGATGGCTGGATGGATGGCTGGATGGATGACTGGCTGGAGGGATGGATGGCTGGATGGCTGGATGGATGGCTGGATGGATGGCTGGATGGATGCCTGGATGGATGGCTGGCTGGAGGGATGGATGGATGGATGGCTGGATGGATGGCTGGATGGATGGCTGGATGGATGCCTGGATGGATGGCTGGCAGGAGGGATGGGTGGATGGATGGATGGCTGGATGGTTGACTGGATGGATGGATGCCTGGATGGATGGCTGGCTGGAGGGATGGATTGATGGATGGATGGCGGGATGGATGGATGGATGGATGGCTGGATGGATGGCAGGCTGAAGGGATGAATGGATGGATGGATGGCTGGATGGACAGCTGGATGGATGGATGGCTGGATGGATGGCTGGGTGGAGGGAAGGATTGACGGATGGGTGGCTAGATGGATAGCTGGATGGATGGCTGGATGGATGGCTGGCTGGTGGGATGGATGATTGGATGGATGTCTGGATGGAGGGATGGCTGGATATTTGGCTGGCTGGAGGGATGGATGGATGGCTGGATGGATGGCTGAATGGAGGGATGGCTGGATGGATGGCTGGCTGGAGGGATGGATGGCTGGATGGATGGCTGGATGGATGGATGGATGGATGGCTTAATGACTGGCTGGCTGGAGGGATGGATGGATGGATGGATGGCGGGATGGATGGCTGGCTGGATGGATGGCTGGATGTATGGCTGGCTGGAGAGATGGATGAATGGTTGGATGGCTGGATGGATGGCTGCATGGAGGGATGGCTGGATGGGTGGCTGGCTGGAGTGACGGATGGATGCATGGCTGGATGGATGGCTGTATTGATGGATGGCTGGATGGAAGGCTGGCTGGATGGATGGATGGATGGACGGATGGATGGAGGGATGGCTGGATGGATGGCTGGCTGGAGGGATGGATGGATGGATGGATGGCTGGATGGATGGCTGGATGGAGGAATGGCTTGATGGATGGCAGGCTGGAGGGATGGATGGATGGCTGGATGGATTGCTTGATGGATGGATGGCTTGATGGACGATTGGCTGGAGGGATGGATGGGTGGATGGCTGGATCGATGGCTGGATGGATGAATGGCTGGATGGATGACTGGCTGGCTGGATGGATGGATGGCTGGATGGATGGCTGGCTTGAAGAATGGATGGATGGCTGGATGGATAGCTGGACGGATGGATTGCTGGATGGATGGCTGGCTGGAGGGATGGATGGATGGCTGGATGGATGGCTGGATGGATGGATGGCTGGATGGATGGCTGGCTGGAGGAATGGATGGATGAATGGATTGGCTGGATCGATGGCTGGATGAATGGATGGCTGGATGGATGGCTGGCTGGAAGGATGGATGGATGAATGGATGGCTGAATGGATGGCTGGATGGATGGATGGCTGGACGGATGGCTGGCTGTAGGGATGGATGGATGGATGGATGGCTGGCTGGCTGGCTGGCTGGAGGGATGCATGGATGGATGGATGGCTGGATGGACGGATGGTTTGGATGGATTGCTGGATGAATTTCTGGCTGGAGGGATGGATTGTTGGATGGATGGCTGGATGGATGGCTGGATGGATGGATGGCTGGATGGATGGCTGGCTGGATGGATGGCTGGATGGTTGGCTGGCTGGCTGGATGGATGGATGGATGGATGGCTTGAAGGATGGCTGGATGGAGGGATGGCTGGATGGATGGCTGGCTGGAGGGATGGATGGATGGCTGGATGGATGGCTGGATGGATGGATGGCTTAATGGCTGTATGGCTGGCTGGAGGGATGGATGGATGGCTGGATGAATGGCTGAATGGATGGATGGCTGGATGTATGGCTGGCTGGAGAGATGGATGGATGGATGGATGGCTGGATAGATGACTGGATGGAGGAATGGTTGGATGGATGGCTGGCTAGAGGGATGGATGGATGGATGGATGGCTGGATGGATGGCTTAATGGTTGGATGGCTGGCTGGAGGGATGGATGGATGCATGGCTGGATGGATGGCTGGATGGATGAATGGCTGGATGGATGACTGGCAGGAGGGATGGATGGATGGATAGATGGCTGGATGGATTACTGGATGGATGGATGGATGGACGGATGGCAGGATGGATGGCTGGCTGGAATGATGGCTGAATGGCTGGCTGGATGGATGGATGGCTGGATGGATGGCTGGCTTGAAGAATGGATGGATGGCTGGATGGATGGCTGGACGGATGGATTGCTGGATGGATGCCTGGATGGATGGATGGCTGGATGGATGGCTGGATGGATGGATGGCTGGATGAATGGCTGGCTGGAGGAATGGATGGATGAATGGATGGCTGGATGGATGGCTGGATGGATGGATGGCTGGATGGATGGCTGGCTGGAGGGATGGATGGATGGATGGACGGCTGAATGGACTGCTGGATGGATGGATGGCTGGCTGGATGGCTGGATGGAGGGATGGATGGATGGATGGCTGGATGGACGGCTGGATGGATGGCTGGCTGGAGGGATGGATTGATGGATGGATGGCTGGATGGATGGCTGGATGGATGGATGGCTGGATGGATGGCTGGCTGGAGGGATGGATGGATGGATGTGTGGCTGTATGGAGGGATGGTTGGATGGTTGGCTGGCTGGAGGTATGGATGGATGGATGGCTGGATGGATGTCTGGATGGAGGGATGGCTGGATGGATGGCTGGCTGGAGGGATGGATGGATGGATGGATGGCTGGATGGATGGCTGAATGGATGGATGACTGGATGGATGGCTGGCTGGAGGGATGGATGGATGGATGGATGGATGGACGGCTGAATGGATGGATGGCTGGATGAATGGCAGGCTGGAGGATGGATGGATGGCTGGATGGCTGGATGGATGGCAGGATGGCTGGATGGCTGGATGGATGGCTGGATGGATGACTGGCTGGAGGGATGGATGGATGGATGGATGGCTGGATGGATGGCTGGATGGATGGATGGCTGGATGGATGGCTGGCTGGAGGGATGGATGGATGGATGGATGGCTGGATGGATGCTGGATGGATGGATGCCTGGATGGATGGCTGGCTGGAGGGATGGATTGATGGATGGATGGCGGGATGGATGGATGGATGGATGGCTGGATGGATGGCAGGCTGAAGGGATGAATGGATGGATGGATGGCTGGATGGACAGCTGGATGGATGGATGGCTGGATGGATGGCTGGGTGGAGGGAAGGATTGACGGATGGGTGGCTAGATGGATAGCTGGATGGATGGCTGGATGGATGGCTGGCTGGTGGGATGGATGATTGGATGGATGTCTGGATGGAGGGATGGCTGGATATTTGGCTGGCTGGAGGGATGGATGGATGGCTGGATGGATGGCTGAATGGAGGGA
This sequence comes from Scyliorhinus torazame, assembly GCF_047496885.1. NCBI lineage: Eukaryota > Metazoa > Chordata > Chondrichthyes > Carcharhiniformes > Scyliorhinidae > Scyliorhinus > Scyliorhinus torazame. The sequence continues at coordinate 280,729,432 of NC_092708.1, read as the reverse complement.
TGGCTGGATGGATGGCTGGCTGGAGGGATGGATGGCTGGATGGATGGCTGGATGGATGGATGGATGGATGGCTTAATGACTGGCTGGCTGGAGGGATGGATGGATGGATGGATGGCGGGATGGATGGCTGGCTGGATGGATGGCTGGATGTATGGCTGGCTGGAGAGATGGATGAATGGTTGGATGGCTGGATGGATGGCTGCATGGAGGGATGGCTGGATGGGTGGCTGGCTGGAGTGACGGATGGATGCATGGCTGGATGGATGGCTGTATTGATGGATGGCTGGATGGAAGGCTGGCTGGATGGATGGATGGATGGACGGATGGATGGAGGGATGGCTGGATGGATGGCTGGCTGGAGGGATGGATGGATGGATGGATGGCTGGATGGATGGCTGGATGGAGGAATGGCTTGATGGATGGCAGGCTGGAGGGATGGATGGATGGCTGGATGGATTGCTTGATGGATGGATGGCTTGATGGACGATTGGCTGGAGGGATGGATGGGTGGATGGCTGGATCGATGGCTGGATGGATGAATGGCTGGATGGATGACTGGCTGGCTGGATGGATGGATGGCTGGATGGATGGCTGGCTTGAAGAATGGATGGATGGCTGGATGGATAGCTGGACGGATGGATTGCTGGATGGATGGCTGGCTGGAGGGATGGATGGATGGCTGGATGGATGGCTGGATGGATGGATGGCTGGATGGATGGCTGGCTGGAGGAATGGATGGATGAATGGATTGGCTGGATCGATGGCTGGATGAATGGATGGCTGGATGGATGGCTGGCTGGAAGGATGGATGGATGAATGGATGGCTGAATGGATGGCTGGATGGATGGATGGCTGGACGGATGGCTGGCTGTAGGGATGGATGGATGGATGGATGGCTGGCTGGCTGGCTGGCTGGAGGGATGCATGGATGGATGGATGGCTGGATGGACGGATGGTTTGGATGGATTGCTGGATGAATTTCTGGCTGGAGGGATGGATTGTTGGATGGATGGCTGGATGGATGGCTGGATGGATGGATGGCTGGATGGATGGCTGGCTGGATGGATGGCTGGATGGTTGGCTGGCTGGCTGGATGGATGGATGGATGGATGGCTTGAAGGATGGCTGGATGGAGGGATGGCTGGATGGATGGCTGGCTGGAGGGATGGATGGATGGCTGGATGGATGGCTGGATGGATGGATGGCTTAATGGCTGTATGGCTGGCTGGAGGGATGGATGGATGGCTGGATGAATGGCTGAATGGATGGATGGCTGGATGTATGGCTGGCTGGAGAGATGGATGGATGGATGGATGGCTGGATAGATGACTGGATGGAGGAATGGTTGGATGGATGGCTGGCTAGAGGGATGGATGGATGGATGGATGGCTGGATGGATGGCTTAATGGTTGGATGGCTGGCTGGAGGGATGGATGGATGCATGGCTGGATGGATGGCTGGATGGATGAATGGCTGGATGGATGACTGGCAGGAGGGATGGATGGATGGATAGATGGCTGGATGGATTACTGGATGGATGGATGGATGGACGGATGGCAGGATGGATGGCTGGCTGGAATGATGGCTGAATGGCTGGCTGGATGGATGGATGGCTGGATGGATGGCTGGCTTGAAGAATGGATGGATGGCTGGATGGATGGCTGGACGGATGGATTGCTGGATGGATGCCTGGATGGATGGATGGCTGGATGGATGGCTGGATGGATGGATGGCTGGATGAATGGCTGGCTGGAGGAATGGATGGATGAATGGATGGCTGGATGGATGGCTGGATGGATGGATGGCTGGATGGATGGCTGGCTGGAGGGATGGATGGATGGATGGACGGCTGAATGGACTGCTGGATGGATGGATGGCTGGCTGGATGGCTGGCTGGAGGGATGGATGGATGGATGGCTGGATGGACGGCTGGATGGATGGCTGGCTGGAGGGATGGATTGATGGATGGATGGCTGGATGGATGGCTGGATGGATGGATGGCTGGATGGATGGCTGGCTGGAGGGATGGATGGATGGATGTGTGGCTGTATGGAGGGATGGTTGGATGGTTGGCTGGCTGGAGGTATGGATGGATGGATGGCTGGATGGATGTCTGGATGGAGGGATGGCTGGATGGATGGCTGGCTGGAGGGATGGATGGATGGATGGATGGCTGGATGGATGGCTGAATGGATGGATGACTGGATGGATGGCTGGCTGGAGGGATGGATGGATGGATGGATGGATGGACGGCTGAATGGATGGATGGCTGGATGAATGGCAGGCTGGAGGATGGATGGATGGCTGGATGGCTGGATGGATGGCAGGATGGCTGGATGGCTGGATGGATGGCTGGATGGATGACTGGCTGGAGGGATGGATGGATGGATGGATGGCTGGATGGATGGCTGGATGGATGGATGGCTGGATGGATGGCTGGCTGGAGGGATGGATGGATGGATGGATGGCTGGATGGATGCTGGATGGATGGATGCCTGGATGGATGGCTGGCTGGAGGGATGGATGGGTGGATGGATGGCTGGATGGATGGCTGGATGGATGGATGGCTGGATGGATGGCTGGCAGGAGGGATGGATGGATGGATGGCTGGATGGATGCCTGGATGGATGGCTGGCTGGAGCGATGGATGAATGGATGGCTGGATGGATGGATGGCCGAATGGTTGGCTGGCTGGAGGGATGGGTGGATGGATGGATGGCTGAATGGATGGCTGGATGGATGGCAGGATGGATGGATGGCTGGATGGACGGCTCGCTGGATGGATGGATTGATGGATGGATGCATTGATGGATGGATGGCTGGATGGATGGCTGGATGGATGGCAGGCTGAAGGGATGAATGGATGGATGGATGGCTGGATGGACGGCTGGATGGATGGATGGCTGGATGGATGGCTGTCTGGAGGGATGGATTGATGGATGGATGGCTGGATGGATAGCTGGATGGATGGCTGGATGGATGGATGGATGGATGGCTGGATGGAGGGATGGCTGGATGGAGGGATAGTTGGAGGGATGGATGGATGGCTGGATGGATGGCAGGATGGAAGGATGGCTGGATGGATGGCTGGCTGGAGGGATGGATGGATGGATGGATAGCTGAATGGATGGCTGGATGGATGGATGGCTGGATGGATGGCTGGCTGGAGGAATGGATGGATGGATGGCTGGATGGACGGCTGGATGGATGGAGGACTGGATGGATTGCTGGCAGGAGGGATGGATTGATGGATGGATGGCTGGATGGATGGCTGGATGGATTGATGGCTGAATGGATGGCTGGCTTGAGGGATGGATGGATGGATGGGTGGCTGGATGGAGGGATGGCTGGATGGTTGGCTGGCTGGAGGGATGGGTGGATGGATGGCTGGATGGATGTCTGGATGGAGGAATGGCTGGATGGATGGCTGGCTGGAGGGATGGATGGATGGATGGATGGCTGGATGGATGGCTGGATGGATGGATGGCTTAATGGCTGGCTGGCTGGAGGGATGGATGGATGGATGGATGGAAGGATGGCTGGTTGGATGGCTGGATCGATGGATGGCTGGATGTATGGCTGGCTTGATGGACGGGTGGATGGATGGATGGCTTGATGGATAGCTGGATAGAGGAATGGCTGGATGGATGGCTGGCTGGAGGGATGGATGGATGGATGGCTGGATGGATGGCTGGATGGATGGATGGCTGGATGGATGGCTGGCTGGAGGGCTGGATGGATGGATGGATGGATGGATGAATGGATTGCTGAATGGATGGATGGCTGGATGAATGGCTGGCTGGAGGGATGGGTGCATGGATGGATGGCTGGATGGATGGATGGCTGGATGGATGGCTGGATGGATGACTTGCTGGAGGGATGGATGGCTGGATGGCTGGATGAATGGCTGGATGGATGGCTGGATGGATGCCTGGATAGATGGCTGGCTGGAGGGATGGATGGATGGATGGCTGGATGGATGGCTGGATGGATGGCTGGATGGATGCCTGGATGGATGGCTGGCAGGAGGGATGGGTGGATGGATGGATGGCTGGATGGATGACTGGATGGATGGATGCCTGGATGGATGGCTGGCTGGAGGGATGGATTGATGGATGGATGGCGGGATGGATGGATGGATGGATGGATGGCTGGATGGATGGCAGGCTGAAGGGATGAATGGATGGATGGATGGCTGGATGGACAGCTGGATGGATGGATGGCTGGATGGATGGCTGGGTGGAGGGAAGGATTGACGGATGGGTGGCTAGATGGATAGCTGGATGGATGGCTGGATGGATGGCTGGCTGGTGGGATGGATGGACGGATGGATGGCTGGATGGAGGGATGGCTGGATATTTGGCTGGCTGGAGGGATGGATGGATGGCTGGATGGATGGCTGAATGGAGTGATGGCTGGATGGATGGCTGGCTGGAGGGATGGATGGCTGGATGGATGGCTGGATGGATGGATGGATGGATGGCTTCATGACTGGCTGGCTGGAGGGATGGATGGATGGATGGATGGCGGGATGGATGGCAGGCTGGATGGATGGCTGGATGTATGGCTGGCTGGAGAGATGGATGAATGGTTGGATGGCTGGATGGATGGCTGCATGGAGGGATGGCTGGATGGGTGGCTGGCTGGAGTGACGGATGGATGCATGGCTGGATGGATGGCTGTATTGATGGATGGCTGGATGGAAGGCTGGCTGGATGGATGGATGGATGGACGGATGGATGGAGGGATGGCTGGATGGATGGCTGGCTGGAGGGATGGATGGATGGATGGATGGCTGGATGGATGGCTGGATGGAGGAATGGCTTGATGGATGGCAGGCTGGAGGGATGGATGGATGGCTGGATGGATTGCTTGATGGATGGATGGCTTGATGGACGATTGGCTGGAGGGATGGATGGATGGATGGCTGGATCGATGGCTGGATGGATGAATGGCTGGATGGATGACTGGCTAGCTGGATGGATGGATGGCTGGATGGATGGCTGGCTTGAAGAATGGATGGATGGCTGGATGGATAGCTGGACGGATGGATTGCTGGATGGATGGCTGGCTGGAGGGATGGATGGATGGCTGGATGGATGGCTGGATGGATGGATGGCTGGATGGATGGCTGGCTGGAGGAATGGATGGATGAATGGATGGCTGGATCGATGGCTGGATGAATGGATGGCTGAATGGATGGCTGGATGGATGGATGGCTGGACGGATGGCTGCCTGTAGGGATGGATGGATGGATGGATGGCTGGCTGGCTGGCTGGCTGGAGGGATGCATGGATGGATGGATGGCTGGATGGACGGATGGTTTGGATGGATTGCTGGATGAATGTCTGGCTGGAGGGATGGATTGTTGGATGGATGGCTGGATGGATGGCTGGATGGATGGATGGCTGGATGGATGGCTGGCTGGATGGATGGCTGGATGGTTGGCTGGCTGGCTGGATGGATGGATGGATGGATGGCTGGAAGGATGGCTGGATGGAGGGATGGCTGGATGGATGGCTGGCTGGAGGGATGGATGGATGACTGGATGGATGGCTGGATGGATGGATGGCTTAATGGCTGTATGGCTGGCTGGAGGGATGGATGGATGGCTGGATGAATGGCTGAATGGATGGATGGCTGGATGTATGGCTGGCTGGAGAGATGGATGGATGGATGGATGGCTGGATAGATGACTGGATGGAGGAATGGTTGGATGGATGGCTGGCTAGAGGGATGGATGGATGGATGGATGGCTGGATGGATGGCTTAATGGATGGATGGCTGGCTGGAGGGATGGATGGATGCATGGCTGGATGGATGGCTGGATGGATGAATGGCTGGATGGATGACTGGCAGGAGGGATGGATGGATGGATAGATGGCTGGATGGATTACTGGATGGATGGATGGATGGACGGATGGCAGGATGGATGGCTGGCTGGAATGATGGCTGAATGGCTGGCTGGATGGATGGATGGCTGGATGGATGGCTGGCTTGAAGAATGGATGGATGGCTGGATGGATGGCTGGACGGATGGATTGCTGGATGGATGCCTGGATGGATGGATGGCTGGATGGATGGCTGGATGGATGGATGGCTGGATGAATGGCTGGCTGGAGGAATGGATGGATGAATGGATGGCTGGATGGATGGCTGGATGGATGGATGGCTGGATGGATGGCTGGCTGGAGGGATGGATGGATGGATGGACGGCTGAATGGACTGCTGGATGGATGGATGGCTGGCTGGATGGCTGGCTGGAGGGATGGATGGATGGATGGCTGGATGGACGGCTGGATGGATGGCTGGCTGGAGGGATGGATTGATGGATGGATGGCTGGATGGATGGCTGGATGGATGGATGGCTGGATGGATGGCTGGCTGGAGGGATGGATGGATGGATGTGTGGCTGGATGGAGGGATGGTTGGATGGTTGGCTGGCTGGAGGTATGGATGGATGGATGGCTTGATGGATGTCTGGATGGAGGGATGGCTGGATGGATGGCTGGCTGGAGGGATGGATGGATGGATGGATGGATGGCTGGATGGAAGGCTGGATGGATGGATGGCTTAATGACTGGCTGGCTGGAGGGATGGATGGATGGATGGATGGATGGCTGGATTTATGGCTGGATCGATGGATGGCTGGATATATGGCTGGCTGGAGGGATGAATGGATGGATGGATGGCTGGATGGATAGCTGGATAGAGGGATGGCTGGATGGATGGCTGGCAGGAGGGATGGATGGATGGATGGATGGCTGGATGGTTGGCTGAATGGATGGATGGCTGGATGGATGGCTGGCTGGAGGGATGGATGGATGGATGGATGGCTGAATGGATGGATGGCTGGATGAATGGCTGGCTGAAGGATGGATGGATGGCTGGATGGCTGGATGGATGGCTGGATGGATGGATGGCTGGATGGATGGCTGGATGGATGACTGGCTGGAAGGATGGATGGATGAATGAATGGCTGGATGGATGGCTGGATGGATGGATGGCTGGATGGATGGCTGGATGGATGGATGGCTGGCTGGAGGGATGGATGGATGGATGGATGGCTGGATGGATGGCTGGATGGATGGATGCCTGGATGGATGGCTGGCTGGAGGGATGGATGGGTGGATGGATGGCTGGATGGATGGCTGGATGGATGGATGGCTGGATGGATGGCTGGCAGGAGGGATGGATGGATGGATTGCTGAATGGTTGGCTGGATGGATGGCTGGCTGGAGCGATGGATGAATGGATGGCTGGATGGATGGATGGCCGAATGGTTGGCTGGCTGGAGGGATGGCTGAATGGATGGCTGGATGGATGGCAGCATGGATGGATGGCTGGATGGATGGCTGGATGGATGGATTGATTGATGGATGGATGGCTGGATGGATGGCTGGATGGATGGATGGCTGGATGGACGGCTGGATGGATGGATGGCTGGATGGATGGCTGGCTGGAGGGATGGATTGATGGATGGATGGCTGGATGGATAGATGGATGGATGGCTGGATGGATGGATGGATGGACGGCTGGATGGAGGGATGGCTGGATGGAGGGATAGCTGGAGGGATGGATGGATGGCTGGATGGATGGAAAGATGGATGGATGGCTGGATGGAGGGATGGCTGGATATTTGGCTGGCTGGAGGGATGGATGGATGGCTGGATGGATGGCTGAATGGAGGGATGGCTGGGTGGATGGCTGGCTGGAGGGATGGATGGCTTGATGGATGGCTGGATGGATGGATGGATGGATGGCTTAATGACTGGCTGGCTGGAGGGATGGATGGATGGATGGATGGCGGGATGGATGGCTGGCTGGATGGATGGCTGGATGTATGGCTGGCTGGAGAGATGGATGAATGGTTGGATGGCTGGATGGATGGCTGCATGGAGGGATGGCTGGATGGGTGGCTGGCTGGAGTGACGGATGGATGCATGGCTGGATGGATGGCTGTATTGAGGGATGGCTGGATGGAAGGCTGGCTGGAAAGAATGGATGGATGGACGGATGGATGGAGGGATGGCTGGATGGATGGCTGGCTGGAGGGATGGATGGATGGATGGATGGCTGGATGGATGGCTGGATGGAGGAATGGCTTGATGGATGGCAGGCTGGAGGGATGGATGGATGGCTGGATGGATTGCTTGATGGATGGATGGCTGGATGGACGATTGGCTGGAGGGATGGATGGATGGATGGCTGGATCGATGGCTGGATGGATGAATGGCTGGATGGATGACTGGCTGGCTGGATGGATGGATGGCTGGATGGATGGCTGGCTTGAAGAATGGATGGATGGCTGGATGGATAGCTGGACGGATGGATTGCTGGATGGATGGCTGGCTGGAGGGATGGATGGATGAATGGATGGCTGGATCGATGGCTGGATGAATGGATGGCTGGATGGATGGCTGGCTGGAAGGATGGATGGATGAATGGATGGCTGAATGGATGGCTGGATGGATGGATGGCTGGACGGATGGCTGGCTGTAGGGATGGATGGATGGATGGATGGCTGGCTGGCTGGCTGGCTGGAGGGATGCATGGATGGATGGATGGCTGGATGACGGATGGTTTGGATGGATTGCTGGATGAATGTCTGGCTGGAGGGATGGATTGTTGGATGGATGGCTGGATGGATGGCTGGATGGATGGATGGCTGGATGGATGGCTGGCTGGATGGATGGCTGGATGGTTGGCTGGCTGGCTGGCTGGATGGATGGATGGATGGCTGGAAGGATGGCTGGATGGAGGGATGGCCGGATGGATGGCTGGCTGGAGGGATGGATGGATGGCTGGATGGATGGCTGGATGGATGGATGGCTTAATGGCTGTATGGCTGGCTGGAGGGATGGATGGATGGCTGGATGAATGGCTGAATGGATGGATGGCTGGATGTATGGCTGGCTGGAGAGATGGATGGATGGATGGATGGCTGGATAGATGACTGGATGGAGGAATGGTTGGATGGATGGCTGGCTAGAGGGATGGATGGATGGATGGATGGCTGGATGGATGGCTTAATGGATGGATGGCTGGCTGGAGGGATGGATGGATGCATGGCTGGATGGATGGCTGGATGGATGAATGGCTGGATGGATGACTGGCAGGAGGGATGGATGGATGGATAGATGGCTGGATGGATTACTGGATGGATGGATGGATGGACGGATGGCTGGATGGATGGCTGGCTGGAGGGATGGCTGAATGGCTGGTTGGATGGATGGATGGCTGGATGGATGGCTGGCTTGAAGAATGGATGGATGGCTGGATGGATGGCTGGACGGATGGATTGCTGGATGGATGCCTGGATGGATGGATGGCTGGATGGATGGCTGGATGGATGGATGGCTGGATGAATGGTTGGCTGGAGGAATGGATGGATGAATGGATGGCTGGATGGATGGCTGAATGGATGGATGGCTGGATGGATGGCTGGCTGGAGGGATGGATGGATGGATGGACGGCTGAATGGACTGCTGGATGGATGGATGGCTGGCTGGATGGCTGTCTGGAGGGATGGATGGATGGATGGCTGGATGGACGGCTGGATGGATGGCTGGCTGGAGGGATGGATTAATGGATGGATGGCTGGATGGATGGCTGGATGGATGGATGGCTGGATGGATGGCTGGCTGGAGGGATGGATGGATGGATGTGTGGCTGGATGGAGGGATGGTTGGATGGTTGGCTGGCTGGAGGTATGGATGGATGGATGGCTGGATGGATGTCTGGATGGAGGGATGGCTGGATGGATGGCTGGCTGGAGGGATGGATGGATGGATGGATGGACGGCTGGATGGATGGCTGGATGGATGGATGGCTTAATGACTGGCTGGCTGGAGGGATGGATGGATGGATGGATGGATGGCTGGATTGATGGCTGGATCGATGGATGGCTGGATATATGGCTGGCTGGAGGGATGAATGGATGGATGGTTGGCTGGATGGATAGCTGGATAGAGGCATGGCTGGATGGATGGCTGGCTGGAGGGATGGATGGATGGCTGGATGGTTGGCTGAATGGATGGATGGCTGGATGGATGGCTGGCTGGAGGGATGGATGGATGGCTGGATGGATAGCTGGATAGAGGGATGGCTGGATGGATGGCTGGCAGGAGGGATGGATGGATGGATGGATGGCTGGATGGTTGGCTGAATGGATGGATGGCTGGATGGATGGCTGGCTGGAGGGATGGATGGATGGATGGATGGCTGAATGGATGGATGGCTGGATGAATGGCTGGCTGGAGGATGGATGGATGGCTGGATGGCTGGATGGATGGCTGGATGGATGGATGGCTGGATGGATGGCTGGATGGATGACTGGCTGGAAGGATGGATGGATGAATGGATGGCTGGATGGATGGCTGGATGGATGGATGGCTGGATGGATGGCTGGCTGGAGGGATGGATGGATGGATGGATGGCCGGATGGATGGCTGGATGGATGGATGCCTGGATGGATGGCTGGCTGGAGGGATGGATGGGTGGATGGATGGCTGGATGGATGGCTGGATGGATGGATGGCTGGATGGATGGCTGGCAGGAGGGATGGATGGATGGATTGCTGAATGGTTGGCTGGATGGATGGCTGGCTGGAGCGATGGATGAATGGTTGGATGGCTGGATGGATGGCTGCATGGAGGGATGGCTGGATGGGTGGCTGGCTGGAGTGACGGATGGATGCATGGCTGGATGGATGGCTGTATTGAGGGATGGCTGGATGGAAGGCTGGCTGGAAAGAATGGATGGATGGACGGATGGATGGAGGGATGGCTGGATGGATGGCTGGCTGGAGGGATGGATGGATGGATGGATGGCTGGATGGATGGCTGGATGGAGGAATGGCTTGATGGATGGCAGGCTGGAGGGATGGATGGATGGCTGGATGGATTGCTTGATGGATGGATGGCTGGATGGACGATTGGCTGGAGGGATGGATGGATGGATGGCTGGATCGATGGCTGGATGGATGAATGGCTGGATGGATGACTGGCTGGCTGGATGGATGGATGGCTGGATGGATGGCTGGCTTGAAGAATGGATGGATGGCTGGATGGATAGCTGGACGGATGGATTGCTGGATGGATGGCTGGCTGGAGGGATGGATGGATGAATGGATGGCTGGATCGATGGCTGGATGAATGGATGGCTGGATGGATGGCTGGCTGGAAGGATGGATGGATGAATGGATGGCTGAATGGATGGCTGGATGGATGGATGGCTGGACGGATGGCTGGCTGTAGGGATGGATGGATGGATGGATGGCTGGCTGGCTGGCTGGCTGGAGGGATGCATGGATGGATGGATGGCTGGATGACGGATGGTTTGGATGGATTGCTGGATGAATGTCTGGCTGGAGGGATGGATTGTTGGATGGATGGCTGGATGGATGGCTGGATGGATGGATGGCTGGATGGATGGCTGGCTGGATGGATGGCTGGATGGTTGGCTGGCTGGCTGGCTGGATGGATGGATGGATGGCTGGAAGGATGGCTGGATGGAGGGATGGCTGGATGGATGGCTGGCTGGAGGGATGGATGGATGGCTGGATGGATGGCTGGATGGATGGATGGCTTAATGGCTATATGGCTGGCTGGAGGGATGGATGGATGGCTGGATGAATGGCTGAATGGATGGATGGCTGGATGTATGGCTGGCTGGAGAGATGGATGGATGGATGGATGGCTGGATAGATGACTGGATGGAGGAATGGTTGGATGGATGGCTGGCTAGAGGGATGGATGGATGGATGGATGGCTGGATGGATGGCTTAATGGATGGATGGCTGGCTGGAGGGATGGATGGATGCATGGCTGGATGGATGGCTGGATGGATGAATGGCTGGATGGATGGCTGGCAGGAGGGATGGATGGATGGATAGATGGCTGGATGGATTACTGGATGGATGGATGGATGGACGGATGGCTGGATGGATGGCTGGCTGGAGGGATGGCTGAATGGCTGGTTGGATGGATGGATGGCTGGATGGATGGCTGGCTTGAAGAATGGATGGATGGCTGGATGGATGGCTGGACGGATGGATTGCTGGATGGATGCCTGGATGGATGGATGGCTGGATGGATGGCTGGATGGATGGATGGCTGGATGAATGGTTGGCTGGAGGAATGGATGGATGAATGGATGGCTGGATGGATGGCTGGATGGATGGATGGCTGGATGGATGGCTGGCTGGAGGGATGGATGGATGGATGGACGGCTGAATGGACTGCTGGATGGATGGATGGTTGGCTGGATGGCTGTCTGGAGGGATGGATGGATGGATGGCTGGATGGACGGCTGGATGGATGGCTGGCTGGAGGGATGGATTAATGGATGGATGGCTGGATGGATGGCTGGATGGATGGATGGCTGGATGGATGGCTGGCTGGAGGGATGGATGGATGGATGTGTGGCTGGATGGAGGGATGGTTGGATGGTTGGCTGGCTGGAGGTATGGATGGATGGATGGCTGGATGGATGTCTGGATGGAGGGATGGCTGGATGGATGGCTGGCTGGAGGGATGGATGGATGGATGGATGGACGGCTGGATGGATGGCTGGATGGATGGATGGCTTAATGACTGGCTGGCTGGAGGGATGGATGGATGGATGGATGGATGGCTGGATTGATGGCTGGATCGATGGATGGCTGGATATATGGCTGGCTGGAGGGATGAATGGATGGATGGTTGGCTGGATGGATAGCTGGATAGAGGGATGGCTGGATGGATGGCTGGCTGGAGGGATGGATGGATGGCTGGATGGTTGGCTGAATGGATGGATGGCTGGATGGATGGCTGGCTGGAGGGATGGATGGATGGCTGGATGGATAGCTGGATAGAGGGATGGCTGGATGGATGGCTGGCAGGAGGGATGGATGGATGGATGGATGGCTGGATGGTTGGCTGAATGGATGGATGGCTGGATGGATGGCTGGCTGGAGGGATGGATGGATGGATGGATGGCTGAATGGATGGATGGCTGGATGAATGGCTGGCTGGAGGATGGATGGATGGCTGGATGGCTGGATGGATGGCTGGATGGATGGATGGCTGGATGGATGGCTGGATGGATGACTGGCTGGAAGGATGGATGGATGAATGGATGGCTGGATGGATGGCTGGATGGATGGATGGCTGGATGGATGGCTGGCTGGAGGGATGGATGGATGGATGGATGGCTGGATGGATGGCTGGATGGATGGATGCCTGGATGGATGGCTGGCTGGGGGGATGGATGGGTGGATGGATGGCTGGATGGATGGCTGGATGGATGGATGGCTGGATGGATGGCTGGCAGGAGGGATGGATGGATGGATTGCTGAATGGTTGGCTGGATGGATGGCTGGCTGGAGCGATGGATGAATGGATGGCTGGATGGATGGATGGCCGAATGGTTGGCTGGCTGGAGGGATGGCTGAATTGATGGCTGGATGGATGGCAGCATGGATGGATGGCTGGATGGATGGCTGGATGGATGGATTGATTGATGGATGGATGGCTGGATGGATGGCTGGATGGATGGATGGCTGGATGGACGGCTGGATGGATGGATGGCTGGATGGATGGCTGGCTGGAGGGATGGATTGATGGATGGATGGCTGGATGGATAGATGGATGGATGGCTGGATGGATGGATGGATGGACGGCTGGATGGAGGGATGGCTGGATGGAGGGATAGCTGGAGGGATGGATGGATGGCTGGATGGATGGAAAGATGGATGGATGGCTGGATGGAGGGATGGCTGGATATTTGGCTGGCTGGAGGGATGGATGGATGGCTGGATGGATGGCTGAATGGAGGGATGGCTGGATGGATGGCTGGCTGGAGGGATGGATGGCTTGATGGATGGCTGGATGGATGGATGGATGGATGGCTTAATGACTGGCTGGCTGGAGGGATGGATGGATGGATGGATGGCGGGATGGATGGCTGGCTGGATGGATGGCTGGATGTATGGCTGGCTGGAGAGATGGATGAATGGTTGGATGGCTGGATGGATGGCTGCATGGAGGGATGGCTGGATGGGTGGCTGGCTGGAGTGACGGATGGATGCATGGCTGGATGGATGGCTGTATTGAGGGATGGCTGGATGGAAGGCTGGCTGGATGGATGGATGGATGGACGGATGGATGGAGGGATGGCTGGATGGATGGCTGGCTGGAGGGATGAATGGATGGATGGATGGCTGGATGGATGGCTGGATGGAGGAATGGCTTGATGGATGGCAGGCTGGAGGGATGGATGGATGGCTGGATGGATTGCTTGATGGATGGATGGCTGGATGGACGATTGGCTGGAGGGATGGATGGAAGGATGGCTGGATCGATGGCTGGATGGATGAATGGCTGGATGGATGACTGGCTGGCTGGATGGATGGATGGCTGGATGGATGGCTGGCTTGAAGAATGGATGGATGGCTGGATGGATAGCTGGACGGATGGATTGCTGGATGGATGGCTGGCTGGAGGGATGGATGGATGAATGGATGGCTGGATCGATGGCTGGATGAATGGATGGCTGGATGGATGGCTGGCTGGAAGGATGGATGGATGAATGGATGGCTGAATGGATGGCTGGATGGATGGATGGCTGGACGGATGGCTGGCTGTAGGGATGGATGGATGGATGGATGGCTGGCTGGATGGATGGCTGGCTGGAGGGATGGCTGAATGGCTGGTTGGATGGATGGATGGCTGGATGGATGGCTGGCTTGAAGAATGGATGGATGGCTGGATGGATGGCTGGACGGATGGATTGCTGGATGGATGCCTGGATGGATGGATGGCTGGATGGATGGCTGGATGGATGGATGGCTGGATGAATGGTTGGCTGGAGGAATGGATGGATGAATGGATGGCTGGATGGATGGCTGGATGGATGGATGGCTGGATGGATGGCTGGCTGGAGGGATGGATGGATGGATGGACGGCTGAATGGACTGCTGGATGGATGGATGGCTGGCTGGATGGCTGTCTGGAGGGATGGATGGATGGATGGCTGGATGGACGGCTGGATGGATGGCTGGCTGGAGGGATGGATTAATGGATGGATGGCTGGATGGATGGCTGGATGGATGGATGGCTGGATGGATGGCTGGCTGGAGGGATGGATGGATGGATGTGTGGCTGGATGGAGGGATGGTTGGATGGTTGGCTGGCTGGAGGTATGGATGGATGGATGGCTGGATGGATGTCTGGATGGAGGGATGGCTGGATGGATGGCTGGCTGGAGGGATGGATGGATGGATGGATGGACGGCTGGATGGATGGCTGGATGGATGGATGGCTTAATGACTGGCTGGCTGGAGGGATGGATGGATGGATGGATGGATGGCTGGATTGATGGCTGGATCGATGGATGGCTGGATATATGGCTGGCTGGAGGGATGAATGGATGGATGGATGGCTGGATGGATAGCTGGATAGAGCGATGGCTGGATGGATGGCTGGCTGGAGGGATGGATGGATGGCTGGATGGTTGGCTGAATGGATGGATGGCTGGATGGATGGCTGACTGGAGGGATGGATGGATGGATGGATGGATGGATGGCTGAATGGATGGATGGCTGGATGAATGGCTGGCTGGAGGATGGATGGATGGCTGGATGGCTGGATGGATGGCTGGATGGATGGATGGCTGGATGGATGGCTGGATGGATGACTGGCTGGAAGGATGGATGGATGAATGGATGGCTGGATGGATGGCTGGATGGATGGATGGCTGGATGGATGGCTGGCTGGAGGGATGGATGGATGGATGGATGGCTGGATGGATGGCTGGATGGATGGATGCCTGGATGGATGGCTGGCTGGAGGGATCGGTGGGTGGATGGATGGATGGATGGCTGGATGGATGGATGGCTGGATGGATGGCTGGCAGGAGGGATGGATGGATGGATTGCTGAATGGTTGGCTGGATGGATGGCTGGCTGGAGCGATGGATGAATGGATGGCTGGATGGATGGATGGCCGAATGGTTGGCTGGCTGGAGGGATGGCTGAATGGATGGCTGGATGGATGGCAGCATGGATGGATGGCTGGATGGATGGCTGGATGGATGGATTGATTGATGGATGGACGGCTGGATGGATGGCTGGATGGATGGATGGCTGGATGGATGACAGGCTGAAGGGATGAATGGATGGATGGATGGCTGGATGGACGGCTGGATGGATGGATGGCTGGATGGATGGCTGGCTGGAGGGATGGATTGATGGATGGATGGCTGGATGGATAGATGGATGGATGGCTGGATGGATGGATGGATGGACGGCTGGATGGAGGGATGGCTGGATGGAGGGATAGCTGGAGGGATGGATGGATGGCTGGATGGATGGAAAGATGGATGGATGGCTGGATGAATGGCTGGCTGGAGGGATGGATGGATGGATGGATGGCCGAATGGATGGCTGGATGGATGGATGGCTGGATGGATGGCTGGCTGGAGGGATGGATGGATGGATGGCTGGATGGACGGCTGGATGGATGGAGGGCTGGATGTATGGCTGGCTGGAGGGAGGAATGGTTGAATGGATGGTTGGCTAGAGGGATGGATGGATGGATGGATGGCTGGATGGATGGCTTAATGGATGGATGGCTGGCTGGAGGGATGGATGGATGGATGGCTGGATGGATGGCTGGATGGATGAATGGCTGGATGGATGGCTGGCAGGAGGGATGGATGGATGGATAGATGGCTGGATGGATTGCTGGATGGATGGATGGATGGACGGATGGCTTGATGGATGGCTGGCTGGAGGGATGGCTGAATGGCTGGTTGGATGGATGGATGGCTGGATGGATGGCTGGCTTGAAGAATGGATGGATGGCTGGATGGATGGCTGGACGGATGGATTGCTGGATGGATGGCTGGATGGATGGATGGCTGGATGGATGGCTGGATGGATGGATGGCTGGATGAATGGCTGGCTTGAGGAATGGATGGATGAATGGATGGCTGGATGGATGGCTGGATGGATGGATGGCTGGATGGATGGCTGGCTGGAGGGATGGATGGATGGATGGATGGATGGCTGAATGGACTGCTGGATGGATGGATGGCTGGATGGATGGCTGGCTGGAGGGATGGATGGATGGATGGCTGGATGGACGGCTGGATGGATGGAGGGCTGGATGGATGGCTGGCTGGAGGGATGGATTGATGGATGGATGGCTGGATGGATGGCTGGATGGATGGATGGCTGGATGGATGGCTGGCTGGAGGGATGGATGGGTGGATGTGTGGCTGGATGGAGGGATGGTTGGATGGTTGGCTGGATGGAGGTATGGATGGATGGATGGCTGGATGGATGTCTGGATGGAGGGATGGCTGGATGGATGGCTGGCTGGAGGGATGGATGGATGGATGGCTGGATGGATGGCTGGATGGATGGATGGCTTAATGACTGGCTGCCTGGAGGGATGGATGGATGGATGGATGGATGGCTGGATGGATGGCTGGATCGATGGATGGCTGGATATATGGCTGGCTGGAAGGATGAATGGATGGATGGATGGCTGGATGGATAGCTGGATAGAGGGATGGCTGGATGGATGGCTGGCTGGAGGGATGGATGGATGGATGGATGGCTGGATGGTTGGCTGAATGGATGGATGGCTGGATGGATGGCTGGCTGGAGCGATGGATGGATGGATGGATGGCTGAATGGATGGATGGCTGGATGAATGGCTGGCTGGAGGATGGATGGATGGCTGGATGGCTGGATGGATGGCTGGATGGATGGATGGCTGGATGGATGGCTGGATGGATGACTGGCTGGAAGGATGGATGGATGAATGGATGGCTGGATGGATGGCTGGATGGATGGATGGCTGGATGGATGGCTGGCTGGAGGGATGGATGGATGGATGGATGGCTGGAGGGATGGCTGGATGGATGGATGCCTGGATGGATGGCTGGCCGGAGGGATGGATGGGTGGATGGATGGCTGGATGGATGGCTGGATGGATGGATGGCTGGCTGGATGGCTGGCAGGAGGGATGGATGGATGGATTGCTGAATGGTTGGCTGGATGGATGGCTGGCTGGAGCGATGGATGAATGGATGGCTGGATGGATGGATGGCCGAATGGTTGGCTGGCTGGAGGGATGGCTGAATGGATGGCTGGATGGATGGCAGCATGGATGGATGGCTGGATGGATGGCTGGATGGATGGATTGATTGATGGATGGATGGCTGGATGGATGGCTGGATGGATGGATGGCTGGATGGATGACAGGCTGAAGGGATGAATGGATGGATGGATGGCTGGATGGACGGCTGGATGGAAGGATGGCTGGATGGATGGCTGGCTGGAGGGATGGATTGATGGATGGATGGCTGGATGGATAGCTGGATGGATGGCTGGATGGATGGATGGATGGACGGCTGGATGGAGGGATGGCTGGATGGAGGGATAGCTGGAGGGATGGATGGATGGCTGGATGGATGGAAGGATGGATGGATGGCTGGATGGATGGCTGGCTGGAGGGATGGATGGATGGATGGATGGCCGAATGGATGGCTGGATGGATGGATGGATGGATGGCTGGATGGATGGCTGGCTGGAGGGATGGATGGATGGATGGCTGGATGGACGGCTGGATGGATGGAGGGCTGGATGTATGGCTGGCTGGAGGGATGGATGGATGGATGGATGGCTGGATGGATGGCTGGATAGAGGAATGGCTGGATGGATGGCTGGCTGGAGGGATGGATGGATGGATGGCTGGATGGATGGCTGAATGGATGGATGGCTGGATGGATGGCTGGCTGGAGGGATGGATGGATGGATGGATGGATGGATGGATGAATGGATGGCTGAATGGATGGATGGCTGGATGAATGGCTGGCTGGAGGGATGGGTGGATGGATGGATGGATGGATGACTGGCTGGAGGGATGGATGGATGAATGGATGGCTGGATGGATGGCTGGATGGATGGCTGGATGGATGCCTGGATGGATGGCTGGCTGGAGGGATGGATGGATGGATGGATGGATGGATGGCTGGATGGATGGCTGGATGGATGAATGGCTGGATGGATGGCTGGCAGGAGGGATGGGTGGATGGATGGATGGCTAGATGGATGCCTGGATGGATGGCTGGCTGGAGGGATGGATGGATGACTGGATGGATGGATGCCTGGATGGATGGCTGGCTGGAGGGATGGATTGATGGATGGATGGCGGGATGGATGGCTGGATGGATGGATGGCTGGATGGATGGCAGGCTGAAGGGATGAATGGATGTATGGATGGCTGGATGGACGGCTGGATGGATGGATGGCTGGATGGATGGCTGGCTGGAGGGATGGATTGATGGATGGATGGCTAGATGGATAGCTGGATGGATGGCTGGATGGATGGCTGGCTGGTGGGATGGATGGATGGATGGATGGCTGGATGGAGAGATGGCTGGATATTTGGCTGGCTGGAGGGATGGATGGATGGCTGGATGGATGGCTGGATGGAGGGATGGCTGGATGGATGGCTGGCTGGAGGGATGGATGGCTGGATGGATGGCTGGATGGATGGATGGATGGATGGATGGCTTAATGACTGGCTGGCTGGAGGGATGGATGGATGGATGGATGGCGGGATGGATGGCTGGTTGGATGGATGGCTGGATGTATGGCTGGCTGGAGAGATGGATGAATTGTTAGATGGCTGGATGGATAGCTGGATGGAGGGATGGCTGGATGGATGGCTGGCTGGAGTGACGGATGGATGCGTGGCTGGATGGATGGCTGTATTGAGGGATGGCTGGATGGAAGGCTGGCTGGCTGGATGGATGGATGGCTGAATGGATGGATGGATGGACGGATGGATGGAGGGATGGCTGGATGGATGGCTGGCTGGAGGGATGGATGGATGGATGGATGGCTGGATGGATGGCTGGATGGAGGAATGGCTTGATGGATGGCAGGCTGGAGGGATGGATGGATGGCTGGATGGATTGCTTGATGGATGGATGGCTGGATGGACGATAGGCTGGAGGGATGGATGGATGGATTGCTGGATGGATGGCTGGATGGATGAATGGCTGGATGGATGACTGGCTGGCTGGATGGATGGATGGCTGGATGGATGGCTGGCTTGAAGAATGGATGGATGGCTGGATGGATGGC
This sequence comes from Scyliorhinus torazame, assembly GCF_047496885.1. Classification (NCBI taxonomy): domain Eukaryota; kingdom Metazoa; phylum Chordata; class Chondrichthyes; order Carcharhiniformes; family Scyliorhinidae; genus Scyliorhinus; species Scyliorhinus torazame. Next base: position 280,709,286 of record NC_092708.1, on the reverse strand, counting down.
TGGACGGATGGATTGCTGGATGGATGGCTGGCTGGAGGGATGGATGGATGGCTGGATGGATGGCTGGATGGCTGGATGGCTGGATGGATGGCTGGCTGGAGGAATGGATGAATGGATGGATGGCTGGATCGATGGCTGGATGAATGGATGGCTGGATGGATGGCTGGATGGATGGATGGCTGGATGGATGGCTTGCTGTAGGGATGGATGGATGGATGGATGGCTGGCTGGCTGGCTGGCTGGAGGGATGCATGGATGGATGGATGGCTGGATGGACGGATGGTTTGGATGGATTGCTGGATGAATGGCTGGCTGGAGGGATGGATTGTTGGATGGATGGCTGGATGGCTGGCTGGATGGATGGATGGCTGGATGGATGGCTGGCTGGATGGATGGATGGATGGATGGATGGCTGGATGGAGTGATGGCTGGATGGTTGGCTGGCTGGCTGGATGGATGGATGGATGGATGGCTGGAAGGATGGCTGGATGGAGGGATGTCTGGATGGATGGCTGGCTGGAGGGATGGATGGATGGCTGGATGGATTGCTGGATGGATGGATGGCTTAATGGCTGTATGGCTGGCTGGAGGGATGGATGGATGGATGGATGGCTGGATGAATAGCTGAATGGATGGATGGCTGGATGTATGGCTGGCTGGAGAGATGGATGGATGGATGGATAGATGACTGGATGGAGGAATGGCTGGATGGATGGCTGGCTAGAGGGATGGATGGATGGCTGGTTGGCTGGATGGATGGATGGAAGGCTGGATGGATGGATGGATGGACGGATGGATGGAGGGATGGATGGATGGATGGATGGCTGGATGGATGGCTGGATGGATGGATGGCTGGATGGATGGATGGCTGGATGGATGGCTGGCTGGAGGGATGGATGGCTGGATGGATGGATGGCTGGATGGATGGCTGGATGGATGACTGGCTGGAAGGATGGATGGATGAATGGATGGCTGGATGGATGGCTGGATGGATGGATGGCTGGATGGATGGCTGGCTGGAGGGATGGATGGATGGATGGATGGCTGGAGGGATGGCTGGATGGATGGATGCCTGGATGGATGGCTGGCCGGAGGGATGGATGGGTGGATGGATGGCTGGATGGATGGCTGGATGGATGGATGGCTGGCTGGATGGCTGGCAGGAGGGATGGATGGATGGATTGCTGAATGGTTGGCTGGATGGATGGCTGGCTGGAGCGATGGATGAATGGATGGCTGGATGGATGGATGGCCGAATGGTTGGCTGGCTGGAGGGATGGCTGAATGGATGGCTGGATGGATGGCAGCATGGATGGATGGCTGGATGGATGGCTGGATGGATGGATTGATTGATGGATGGATGGCTGGATGGATGGCTGGATGGATGGATGGCTGGATGGATGACAGGCTGAAGGGATGAATGGATGGATGGATGGCTGGATGGACGGCTGGATGGATGGATGGCTGGATGGATGGCTGGCTGGAGGGATGGATTGATGGATGGATGGCTGGATGGATAGCTGGATGGATGGCTGGATGGATGGATGGATGGACGGCTGGATGGAGGGATGGCTGGATGGAGGGATAGCTGGAGGGATGGATGGATGGCTGGATGGATGGAAGGATGGATGGATGGCTGGATGGATGGCTGGCTGGAGGGATGGATGGATGGCCGAATGGATGGCTGGATGGATGGATGGATGGATGGCTGGATGGATGGCTGGCTGGAGGGATGGATGGATGGATGGCTGGATGGACGGCTGGATGGATGGAGGGCTGGATGTATGGCTGGCTGGAGGGATGGATGGATGGATGGATGGCTGGATGGATGGCTGGATAGAGGAATGGCTGGATGGATGGCTGGCTGGAGGGATGGATGGATGGATGGCTGGATGGATGGCTGAATGGATGGATGGCTGGATGGATGGCTGGCTGGAGGGATGGATGGATGGATGGATGGATGGATGGATGAATGGATGGCTGAATGGATGGATGGCTGGATGAATGGCTGGCTGGAGGGATGGGTGGATGGATGGATGGATGGATGACTGGCTGGAGGGATGGATGGATGAATGGATGGCTGGATGGATGGCTGGATGGATGGCTGGATGGATGCCTGGATGGATGGCTGGCTGGAGGGATGGATGGATGGATGGATGGATGGATGGCTGGATGGATGGCTGGATGGATGAATGGCTGGATGGATGGCTGGCAGGAGGGATGGGTGGATGGATGGATGGCTAGATGGATGCCTGGATGGATGGCTGGCTGGAGGGATGGATGGATGACTGGATGGATGGATGCCTGGATGGATGGCTGGCTGGAGGGATGGATTGATGGATGGATGGCGGGATGGATGGCTGGATGGATGGATGGCTGGATGGATGGCAGGCTGAAGGGATGAATGGATGTATGGATGGCTGGATGGACGGCTGGATGGATGGATGGCTGGATGGATGGCTGGCTGGAGGGATGGATTGATGGATGGATGGCTAGATGGATAGCTGGATGGATGGCTGGATGGATGGCTGGCTGGTGGGATGGATGGATGGATGGATGGCTGGATGGAGAGATGGCTGGATATTTGGCTGGCTGGAGGGATGGATGGATGGCTGGATGGATGGCTGGATGGAGGGATGGCTGGATGGATGGCTGGCTGGAGGGATGGATGGCTGGATGGATGGCTGGATGGATGGATGGATGGATGGATGGCTTAATGACTGGCTGGCTGGAGGGATGGATGGATGGATGGCGGGATGGATGGCTGGTTGGATGGATGGCTGGATGTATGGCTGGCTGGAGAGATGGATGAATTGTTAGATGGCTGGATGGATGGCTGGATGGAGGGATGGCTGGATGGATGGCTGGCTGGAGTGACGGATGGATGCGTGGCTGGATGGATGGCTGTATTGAGGGATGGCTGGATGGAAGGCTGGCTGGCTGGATGGATGGATGGCTGAATGGATGGATGGATGGACGGATGGATGGAGGGATGGCTGGATGGATGGCTGGCTGGAGGGATGGATGGATGGATGGATGGCTGGATGGATGGCTGGATGGAGGAATGGCTTGATGGATGGCAGGCTGGAGGGATGGATGGATGGCTGGATGGATTGCTTGATGGATGGATGGCTGGATGGACGATAGGCTGGAGGGATGGATGGATGGATTGCTGGATGGATGGCTGGATGGATGAATGGCTGGATGGATGACTGGCTGGCTGGATGGATGGATGGCTGGATGGATGGCTGGCTTGAAGAATGGATGGATGGCTGGATGGATGGCTGGACGGATGGATTGCTGGATGGATGGCTGGCTGGAGGGATGGATGGATGGCTGGATGGATGGCTGGATGGATGGATGGCTGGATGGATGGCTGGCTGGAGGAATGGATGGATGGATGGATGGCTGGATCGATGGCTGGATGAATGGATGGCTGGATGGATGGCTGGATGGATGGATGGCTGGATGGATGGCTTGCTGTAGGGATGGATGGATGGATGGATGGCTGGCTGGCTGGCTGGCTGGAGGGATGCATGGATGGATGGATGGCTGGATGGACGGATGGTTTGGATGGATTGCTGGATGAATGGCTGGCTGGAGGGATGGATTGTTGGATGGATGGCTGGATGGCTGGCTGGATGGATGGATGGCTGGATGGATGGCTGGCTGGATGGATGGATGGATGGATGGATGGCTGGATGGAGTGATGGCTGGATGGTTGGCTGGCTGGCTGGATGGATGGATGGATGGATGGCTGGAAGGATGGCTGGATGGAGGGATGTCTGGATGGATGGCTGGCTGGAGGGATGGATGGATGGCTGGATGGATTGCTGGATGGATGGATGGCTTAATGGCTGTATGGCTGGCTGGAGGGATGGATGGATGGATGGATGGCTGGATGAATAGCTGAATGGATGGATGGCTGGATGTATGGCTGGCTGGAGAGATGGATGGATGGATGGATAGATGACTGGATGGAGGAATGGCTGGATGGATGGCTGGCTAGAGGGATGGATGGATGGCTGGTTGGCTGGATGGATGGATGGAAGGCTGGATGGATGGATGGATGGACGGATGGATGGAGGGATGGATGGATGGATGGATGGCTGGATGGATGGCTGGATGGATGGATGGCTGGATGGATGGATGGCTGGATGGATGGCTGGCTGGAGGGATGGATGGATGGATGGATGCATGGATGAATGTCTGGCTGGATGGATGGATGGATGGCTGGATGGCTGGCTGGATGGATGGCTGGATGGATGGATCCATCCATCCCTCCAGCCAGCCATCCATCCAGCCATCCCTCCATCCAGCCATCCTTCCAGCCATCCATCCATCCATCCATCCAGCCAGCCAGCCAACCATCCAGCCATCACTCCATCCAGCCATCCATCCATCCATCCATCCAGCCAGCCAGCCATCCATCCAGCCATCCATCCATCCAGCCATCCATCCAGCCATCCATCCATCCCTCCAGCCAGCCACCCATCCAGCCATCCCTCTATCCAGCCATCCATCCAGCCAATAATCCATCCATCCATCCCTCCAGCCAGCCATCCATCCAGCCATCCCTCCATCCAGCCATCCATCCAGCCATCCATCGATCCCTCCAGCCAGCCAACCATCCAGCCATCCCTCCATCCAGCCATCCATCCAGCCATCCATCCATCCATCCATCCATCCCTCCAGCCAGCCATCCATCGAGCCATCCATCCATCCAGCCAGCCATCCAGACAACCATCCATCAATCCATCCCTCCGGCCAGCCATGCGGCCAGCCATCCTTCCATCCAGCCGTCCATCCGGCCATCCATCCATGACTCCATTCCTCCAGCCAGCCATCCATCCAGCCATCCATCGATCTAGCCATCCATTCAGCCAGCCATCCATCCATCCCTCCAGCCAGCCATCCATCCAGCCTTCCATCCATCCAGCCATCCGTCCAGCCATTCATTAATCCATCCATTCCTCCAGCCAGCAATCCATCCAGCCATCCATCCAGCCATCCATCCAGCTATCCATCCATCCATCCATCCCTCCAGCCAGCCATCCATCCAGCCATCCATCCATCCATCCATCCCTCCAGCCAGCCATCCATCCAGCCATCCATCCATCCAGACATCCATCCAGCCATCCATCCAACCATCTATCCCTTCAGCCAGCCATCCATCCGGACATCCATGCATCCAGCCATCCATTCAGCCACCCATCCATCCATCCATCTCTCCAGCCAGCCAGCCATCCAGCCATCCATCTATCCAGCCATCCATCCAGCCATCCATCCATCCATCCCTCCAGCCAGCCATCCATCCATCCATCCCTCCAGCCAGCCATCCATCCAGCCATCCATCCATCCCGCCATCCATCCAGCCATCCATCCATCCGTCCATCCATCCATCCAGCCATCCATCCAGCCAGCCATCCAGCCATCCATCCATCCATCCAGCCAGCCATTCATCCATGCATCCATCCATCCATCCATCCCTCCAGCCAGCCATCCATCCAGCCATCCATCCATCCAGCCATCCATCCATCCAGCCATCCATCCAGCCATCCATCCATACATCCATCCCTCCATCCATTCGTCCATCCATCCATCCATCCAGCCTTCCATCCATCCATCCAGACAACCAGCCATCCATCCATCCAGCCAGCCATCTAGACATCCAGCTATCCATCCAGCCGTCCATCCAGCCTTCCATCCATCCTTCCATCCCTCCAGCCAGCCATCCATCCAGCCATCCATCCAACCATCCATCCATCGAACCATCCACCCATCCATCACTCCAGCCATCCATCCATCCAGCCATCCATCCATCCAGCCATCCATCCAGCCATCCATCCAACCATCCATCCATCCCTCCAGCCAGCCATCCATCCAGCCATCCATTCATCCATCCCTCCAGCCAATCGCCCATCCAACCATCCATCCATCCAGCCATCCATCCAGCCATCCATCCAGCCATCCATCCCTCCAGCAATGCATCCATCCAGCCATTCCTTCATCCAGCCATCCATCCAGCCATCCATCCATCCATCCATCCCTCCAGCCAGCCATCCATCCAGCCATCCCTCCATCCATCCGTCCATCCATCCATCCATCAAGCCATCCATCCATCCGGCCAGCCTTCCATCCAGCCATCCCTCCATATAGCCATCCATCCAGCCATCCATCCATCCGTCACTCCATCCAGCCTTCCATCCAGCCATCCCTCCAACCAGCCATCCATCCAGCCATCCATCCATCCATCCATCCATCCAGCCATCCATCCAGCAATCCATCCATCCAGCATTCCAGCCATCCAGCCATCCATCCATCCGGCCATCCATCCATCCAGCTATCCATCCATCCATCCATCCATCCAGCCATCCATCCAGCCATCCATCCATCCAGCCATCCATCCAGCCATCCATCCATCCATCCATCCCTCCAGCCAGCCAATCATCCAGCCATCCATCCATCCAGCCATCCATCCAGCCATACATCCATCCATCCATCCCTCCAGCAAGCCATTCATCCAGCCATCCATCCATCCATCCATCCATCCAGCCATCCATGCATTCATCCCTCCAGCCAGCCATCAATCCAGCCATCCGTCCATCCAGCCACCCATCCAGCCATCCATGCATTCATCCATCTCTCCATCCAGCCATCCATCCAGCCATTCATCCATCCATCCATACCTCCAGCTGGCCAGCCATCCATTCATCCATCCATCCAGCCATCCATCCAGCCATCCATCCATTAATCCATCCGCCCAGCCAGCCACCCATCCAGCCAACCAGACATCCCGCCATCCATCCAGCCATCTATCCATTCATCCATCCCTCCAGCGAACCATCCATCCAGCCATCCATTCATCCAGCCATCCATTTAGCCATCCATCCATCCATCCATCCCATCAGCCTGACATCCATTCGGCCATCCATCCATCCAGACATCCATTCATCCATCCCTCCAGCCAGCCATCCATCCAGCCATCCGTCCAGCCATTCATTAATCCATCCATTCCTCCAGCAAACAATCCATCCAGCCATCCATCCAGCCATCCATCCAGCCATCCATCCATTCAACCCTCCAGCCAGCCATCCATCCAGCCATCCATCCATCCAGCCATCCATCCAGCCATCCATCCATCCATCCATTCCTCCAGCCAGCCATCCATCCAGCCATCCATCCATCCAGCCATCCATCCAGCCATCCATCCATCCATCCCTCCAGCCAGCCATGCATCGAGCCATCCATCCATCCAGCCAGCCATCCAGCGATCCATCCATCAATCCATCCCTCCAGCCAGCCATGCATCCAGCCATCCTTCCATCCAGCCGTCCATCCGGCCATCCATCCATGACTCCATTCCTCCAGCCAGCCATCCATCCAACCATCCTTCGATATAGCCATCCATTCAGCCATCCATCCATCCATCGCTCCAGCCAGCCATCCACCCAGCCTTCCATCCATCCAGCCATCCGTCCAGCCATTCATTAATCCATCCATTCCTCCAGCAAACAATCCATCCAGCCATCCATCCAGCCATCCATCCAGCCATCCATCCATCCATTCCTCCATCCAGCCATCCATCCAGCCATCCATCCATCCAGCCATCCATCCAGCCATCCATCCATCCATCCATCCCTCCAGCCAGCCATCCATCCAGCCATCCATCCATCCAGACATCCATCCAGCCATCCATCCATCCATCCATCCATCCATCCATCCCTCCAGCCAGCCAACCATCCGGACATCCATCCATCCAGCCATCCACCCAGCCACCCATCCATCCATCCATCTCTCAAGCCAGCCAGCCATCCAGCCATCCATCTATCCAGCCATCCTTCCAGCCATCCATCCAGCCATCCCTCCAGCCAGCCATCCATCCATCTATCCCTCCAGCTAGCCATCCATCCAGCCATCCATCCATCCAGCCAACCATCCAGCCATCCATTCAGCCATCCATCCATCCATCCAGCCATCCATCCAGCCATCCATCCATCCATCCGTCCATCCGTCCATCCAGCCATCCATCCAGCCATCCATCCAGCCGTCCATCCATCCTTCAATCCATCCAGCCAGCCATCCATCCATCCAGCCATCCATCCAACCAGCCATCCATCGAACCATCCACCCATCCATCACTCCAGCCATCCATCCATCCAGCCATCCATCCATCCAGCCATCCATCCAGCCATCCATCCATCCATCCATCCATCCATCACTCCAGCCAGCCATCCATCCAGCCATCCATCCATCCATCCCTCCAGCCAATCGCCCATCCAGCCGTCCATCCATCCAGCCATCCATCCAGCCATCCATCCAGCCATCCATCCCTCCAGCAGTCCATCCATCCAACCATTCCTCCATCCAGCCATCCATCCAGCCATCCATCCATCCATCCATCCCTCCAGCCAGCCATCCATCCAGCCATCCCTCCATCCATCCGTCCATCCATCCATCCATCCAGCCATTTATCTATCCAGCCATCCTTCCATCCAGCCATCCCTCCATACAGCCATCCATCCAGCCATCCATCCATCCGTCACTCCAGCCAGTCATCCCTCCATCTAGCCATCCATCCAGCCATCCATCCATCCCTCCATCCAGCCACCCATCCAGCCATCCCTCCATCCAGCCATCCATCCAGCCAATAATCCATCCATCCATCCCTCCAGCCAGCCATCCATCCAGCCATCCCTCCATCCAGCCATCCATCCAGCCATCCATCGATCCCTCCAGCCAGCCAACCATCCAGCCATCCCTCCATCCAGCCATCCATCCAGCTATCCATCAATCCATCCAACCTTCCAGCCAGCCATCCATCGAGCCATCCATCCATCCAGCCAGCCATCCAGACAACCATCCATCAATCCATCCCTCCAGCCACCCATGCGTCCAGCCATCCTTCCATCCAGCCGTCCATCCGGCCATCAATCCATGACTCCATTCCTCCAGCCAGCCATCCATCCAGCCATCCATCGATCTAGCCATCCATTCAGCCAGCCATCCATCCATCCCTCCAGCCAGCCATCCATCCAGCCTTCCATCCATTCAGACATCCGTCCAGCCATTCATTAATCCATCCATTCCTCCAGCCAGCAATCCATCCAGCCATCCATCCAGCCATCCATCCAGCTATCCATCCATACTTCCATCCCTCCAGCCAGCCATCCATCCAGCCATCCATCCATCCATCCATCCCTCCAGCCAGCCATCCATCCAGCCATCCATCCATCCATCCAGACATCCATCCAGCCATCCATCTAACCATCTATCCCTTCAGCCAGCCATCCATCCGGACATCCATCCATCCAGCCATCCATTCAGCCACCCATCCATCCATCCATCTCTCCAGCCAGCCAGCCATCCAGCCATCCATCTATCCAGCCATCCATCCAGCCATCCATCCATCCATCCCTCCAGCCAGCCATCCATCCATCCATCCCTCCAGCCAGCCATCCATCCAGCCATCCATCCAACCTGCCATTCATCCAGCCATCCATCCATCCGTCCATCCATCCATCCAGCCATCCATCCAGCCAGCCATCCAGCCAACCATCCATCCAGCCAGCCAGCCATTCATCCATGCATCCATCCATCCATCCATCCCTCCAGCCAGCCATCCATCCAGCCATCCATCCATCCAGCCATCCATCCATCCAGCCATCCATCCAGCCATCCATCCATCCATCCATCCATCCCTCCATCCATCCGTCCATCCATCCATCCATCCAGCCTTCCATCCATCCATCCAGCCAACCAGCCATCCATCCATCCAGCCAGCCATCTAGACATCCAGCCATCCATCCAGCCGTCCATCCAGCCTTCCATCCATCCTTCCATCCCTCCAGCCAGCCATCCATCCAGCCATCCATCCAACCATCCATCCATCGAACCATCCACCCATCCATCACTCCAGCCATCCATACATCCAGCCATCCATCCATCCAGCCATCCATCCAGCCATCCATCCAACCATCCATCCATCCCTCCAGCCAGCCATCCATCCAGCCATCCATCCATCCATCCCTCCAGCCAATCGCCCATCCAGCCATCCATCCATCCAGCCATCCATCCAGCCATCCATCCAGCCATCCATCCCTCCAGCAATCCATCCATCCAGCCATTCCTTCATCCAGCCATCCATCCAGCCATCCATCCATCCATCCATCCCGCCAGCCAGCCATCCATCCAGCCATCCCTCCATCCATCCGTCCATCCATCCATCCATCAACACATCCATCCATCCGGCCAGCCTTCCATCCAGTCATCCCTCCATATAGCCATCCATCCAGCCATCCATCCATCCGTCACTCCAGCCAGCCTTCCATCCAGCCATCCCTCCATCAAGCCATCCATCCAGCCATCCATCCATCCATCCATCCCTCCAGCCAGCCAATCATCCAGCCATCCATCCATCCAGCCATCCATCCAGCCATACATCCATCCATCCATCCCTCCAGCAAGCCATTCATCCAGCCATCCATCCATCCAGCCATCCATCCAGCCATCCATCCATCCATTCATCCCTCCAGCCAGCCATCAATCCAGCCATCCGTCCATCCAGCCATCCATCCAGCCATCCATGCATTCATCCATCTCTCCATCCAGCCATCCATCCAGCCATTCATCCATCCATCCATACCTCCAGCCGGCCAGCCATCCATTCCTCCATCCATCCAGCCATCCATCCAGCCATCCATCCATCAATCCATCCGCCCAGCCAGCCACCCATCCAGCCAACCATACATCACGCCTTCCATCCAGCCATCTATCCATTCATCCATCCCTCCAGCGAACCATCCATCCAGCCATCCATCCATCCAGCCATCCATTTAGCCATTCATCCATTCAACCCTCCAGCCAGCCATCCATCCAGCCATCCATCCATCCAGCCATCCATCCAGCCATCCATCCATCCATCCATCCATCCCTCCAGCCAGCCATCCATCCAGCCATCCATCCATCCAGACATCCATCCAGCCATCCATCCATCCATCCATCCCTCCAGCCAGCCAACCATCCGGACATCCATCCATCCAGCCATCCACCCAGCCACCCATCCATCCATCCATCTCTCAAGCCAGCCAGCCATCCAGCCATTCATCTATCCAGCCATCCATCCAGCCATCCATCCAGCCATCCATCCATCCATCCGTCCATCCATCCATCCATCCATCCATCCAGCCATCCATCCAGCCATCCATCCATCCAGCCATCCATCCATCCATCCGTCCATCCAGCCATCCATCCAGCCATCCATCCAGCCATCCATCCATCCTTCAATCCCTCCAGCCAGCCATCCATCCATCTATCCCTCCAGCCAGCCATCCATTCAGCCATCCATCCATCCAGCCATCCATCCTTCCATCCATCCATCAATCCATCCAGCCATCCATCCAGCCATCCATCCATCCATCCGTCCATCCAGCCATCCATCCAGCCATCCATCCAGCCATCCATCCATCCTTCAATCCCTCCAGCCAGCCATCCATCCAGCCATCCATCCAACCAGCCATCCATCGAACCATCCACCCATCCATCACTCCAGCCAACCATCCATCCAGCCATCCATCCATCCAGCCATCCATCCAGCCATCCATCCATCCATCCCTCGAGCCAGCCATCCATCCAGCCATCCATCCATCCATCCCTCCAGCCAATCGCCCATCCAGCCGTCCATCCATCCAGCCATCCTTCCAGCCATCCATCCAGCCATCCATCCCTCCAGCAGTCCATCCATCCAACCATTCCTCCATCCAGCCATCCATCCAGCCATCCATCCATCCATCCATCCCTCCAGCAAGCTATCCATCCAGCCATCCCTCCATCCATCCGTCCATCCATCCATCCATCCAGCCATCCATCCATCCAGCCAGCCTTCCGTCCAGCCATCCCTCCATACAGCCATCCATCCAGCCATCCATCCATCCGTCACTCCAGCCAGTCATCCCTCCATCCAGCCATCCATCCAGCCATCCATCCATCCCTCCAGCCAGCCACCCATCCAGCCATCCCTCCATCCAGCCATCCATCCAGCCAATAATCCATCCATCCATCCCTCCAGCCAGCCATCCATCCAGCCATCCCTCCATCTAGCCATCCATCCAGCCATCCATCGATCCCTCCAGCCAGCCAACCATCCAGCCATCCCTCCATCCAGCCATCCATCCAGCCATCCATCCATCCATCCATCCATCCCTCCAGCCGTCCATCCGGCCATCCATCCATGACTCCATTCCTCCAGCCAGCCATCCATCCAGCCATCCATCGATCTAGCCATCCATTCAGCCAGCCATCCATCCATCCCTCCAGCCAGCCATCCATCCAGCCTTCCATCCATCCAGCCATCCGTCCAGCCATTCATTAATCCATCCATTCCTCCAGACAGCAATCCATCCAGCCATCCATCCAGCCATCCATCCAGCCATCCATCCATCTATCCATCCCTCCAGCCAGCCATCCATCCAGCCATCCATCCATCCATCCATCCCTCCAGCCAGCCATCCATCCAGCCATCCATCCATCCAGGCATCCATCCAGCCATCCATCCAACCATCTATCACTCCAGCCAACCATCCATCCGGACATCCATCCATCCAGCCATCCATTCAGCCACCCATCCATCCATCCATCTCTCCAGCCAGCCAGCCATCCAGCCATCCATCTATCCAGCTATCCATCCAGCCATCCATCCATCCATCCCTCCAGCCAGCCATACATTCATCCATCCCTCCAGCCAGCCATCCATCCAGCCATCCATCCATCCCGCCATCCATCCAGCCATCCATCCATCCGTCCATCCATCCATCCAGCCATCCATCCAGCCATCCATCCAGCCAGCCATCCATCCATCCAGCCAGCCATTCATCCATGCATCCATCCATCCCTCCAGCCAGCCTTCCATCCAGCCATCCATCCATCCAGCCATCCATCCATCCAGCCATCCATCTAGCCATCCATCCATCCATCCATCCGTCCATCCATCCGTCCATCCATCCATCCATCCAGGCTTCCATCCATCCATCCAGCCAACCAGCCATCCATCCATCCATCCAGCCATCTAGACATCCAGCCATCCATCCAGCCGTCCATCCAGCCTTCCATCAAACCATCCATCCATCGAACCATCCACCCATCCATCACTCCAGCCATCCATCCATCCAGCCATCCATCCATCCAGCCATCCATCCAGCCATCCATCCAACCATCCATCCATTCCTCCAGCCAACCATCCATCCAGCCATCCATCCATCCGTCCATCCCTCCAGCCAATCGCCCATCCAGCCATCCATCCATCCAGCCATCCATCCAGCCATCCATCTAGCCATCCATCCCTCCAGCAATCCATCCATCCAGCCATTCCTTCATCCAGCCATCCATCCAGCCATCCATCCATCCATCCATCCCTCCTGCCAGCCATCCATCCAGCCATCCCTCCATCCATCCGTCCATCCATCCATCCATCCAGCCATCCATCCATCCGGCCAGCCTTCCATCCAGCCATCCCTCCATATAGCCATCCATCCAGCCATCCATCCATCCGTCACTCCAGCCAGCCATCCACCCAGCCATCCCTCCATCCAGCCATCCATCCAGCCATCCATCCATCCATCCATCCATCCAGCCATCCATCAAGCAATCCATCCATCCAGCCTTCCAGCCATCCAGCCATCCATCCATCCAGCCATCCATCCATCCAGCTATCCATCCATCCATCCATCCAGCCATCCATCCAGCCATCAAGCCATCCATCCAGCCATCCATCCATCCATCCATCCCTCCAGCCAGCCAATCATCCAGCCATCCATCCATCCAGCCATCCATCCAGCCATACATACATCCATCCATCCATCCCTCCAGCAAGCCATTCATCCAGCCATCCATCCATCCAGCCATCCATCCAGCCATCCATCCATTCATCCCTCCAGCCAGCCATCAATCCAGCCATCCGTCCATCCAGCCATCCATCCAGCCATCCATACGTTCATCCATCTCTCCATCCAGCCATCCATCCAGCCATTCATCCATCCATCCATACCTCCAGCCGGCCAGCCATCCATTCATCCATCCATCCAGCCATCCATCCAGCCATCCATCCATCAATCCATCCGCCCAGCCAGCCACCCATCCAGCCAACCAGCCATCCCGCCATCCATCCAGCCATCTATCCATTCATCCATCCCTCCAGCGAACCATCCATCCAGCCATCCATCCATCCAGCCATCCATTTAGCCATCCATCCATCCATCCATCCCATCAGCCAGACATCCATTCTGCCATCCATCCATCCAGACATACATTCATCCATCCCTCCAGCCAGCCATCCATCCAGCCATCCATCCATCCAGCCATCCATCCAGCCATCCATCCATCCATCCATCCCTCCTGCCAGCCATCCATCCAGCCATCCATCCATCCAACCATCCATCCAGCCATCCATCCGTCCCTCCAGCCAGCCATCCATCCAGCCAACCATCCATCCAGCCATCGATCCAGCCATCCATCCATCCTTCCCTCCAGCCAGCCATCCATCCAGCCATCCATTCATACAGCCACCCATCCAGCCATCCATCCATCCATTCATCCCTCCAGCCAGTCATCCATCCAGCCATCCCTCCATCCAACAATCCATCCAGCCATCCAACCATTCATCCATCTCTCCAGCCAGCCATACATGCTGCCATCCATTCTTCCAGCCATCCATCCAGTCATCCATCCATTCATCCATCCCTCCAGCCAGCCATCCATCCAGCCATCCATTCATCCAGACATCCATCCAGCCACCCCTCCATCCCTCCATCTCTCCAGCCAGCCAGCCATCCAACCATCCATCTATCCAGCCATCCATCCAGCCATCCATCCATCCATCCCTCCAGCCAGCCATCCATCCATCCATCCCTCCAGCCAGCCATCCATCCAGACATCCATCCATCCCTCCATCCATCCAGCCATCCTTCCATCCGTCCATCCATCCATCCAGCCATCCATCCAGCCATCCATCCAGCCATCCATCCATCCATCCAGCCAGCCATTCATCCATGCATCCATCCATCCATCCCTCCAGCCAGCCATCCATCCAGCCATCCATCCATCCAGCCATCCATCCATCCAGCCATCCATCCAGCCATCCATTCATCCATCCATCCCTCCATCCATCCGTCCATCCATCCATCCATCCAGCCTTCCATCCATCCATCCAGCCAACCAGCCATCCATCCATCCAGCCAGCCATCCAGACATCCAGCCATCCATCCAGCCGTCCATCCAGCCTTCCATCCATCCTTCCATCCCTCCAGCCAGCCATCCATCCATCCATCCTTCCCTCCAGCCATCCATCCATCCAGCCATCCATCCATACAGCCACCCATCCAGCCATCCATCCATCCATCCATCCCTCCAGCCAGTCATCCATCCAGCCATCCCTCCATCCAACCATCCATCCAGCCATCCAACCATTCATCCATCTCTCCAGTCAGCCATACATTCAGCCATCCATTCTTCCAGCCATCCATCCAGTCATCCATCCAGCCAGCCATCCCTCCATCCAGCCGTCCATCCAGCCATCCATCCATCCCTCCAGCCAGCCACCCATACAGCCATCCCTCCATCCAGCCATCCATCCAGCCAATAATCCATCCATCCATCCCTCCAGCCAGCCATCCATTTAGCCTCCCCACCATCCAGCCATCAATCCAGCCATCCATCCATCCCTCCAGCAAGCCAACCATCCAGCCATCCCTCCATCCAGCCATCCATCCAGCCATCCATCCATCCATCCGTCCAGCCAGCCATCCATCGAGCCATCCATCAACCCAGCCAGCCATCCAGCCATCCATCCATCAATCCATCACTCCAGCCAGCCATGCATCCAGCCATCCTTCCATCCAGCCGTCCATCCGGCCACCCATCCATGACTCCATTCCTCCAGCCAGCCATCCATCCAACCATCCATCGATCTAGCCATCCATTCAGCCATCCATCCATCCATCCCTCCAGCCAGCCATCCATCCAGCCTTCCATCCATCCAGCCATCCGTCCAGCCATTCATTAATCCATCCATTCCTCCAGCAAACAATCCATCCAGCCATCCATCCAGCCATCCATTCAGCCATCCATCCATCCATACCTCCAGCCAGCCATCCATCCAGCCATCCATCCATCCAGCCATCCATCCAGCCATCCATCCATCCATCCATCCCTCCAGCCAGCCATCCATCCAGCCATCCATCCATCCATCCAGCCATCCTTCCATCCGTCCAACCATCCATCCAGCCATCCATCCAGCCATCCATCCAGCCATCCATCCATCCATCCAGCCAGCCATTCATCCATGCATCCATCCATCCATCCATCCCTCCAGCCAGCCATCCATCCAGCCATCCATCCATCCAGCCATCCATCCATCCAGCCATCCATCCAGCCATCCATCCATCCATCCATCCCTCCATCCATCCGTCCATCCATCCATCCATCCAGCCTTCCATCCATCCATCCAGCCAACCAGCCATCCATCCATCTAGCCAGCCATCCAGACATCCAGCCATCCATCCAGCCGTCCATCCAGCCTTCCATCCATCCTTCCATCCCTCCAGCCAGCCATCCATCCATCCATCCTTCCATCCAGCCATCCATCCATCCAGCCATCCATCCATACAGCCACCCATCCAGCCATCCATCCATCCATCCATCCCTCCAGCCAGTCATCCATCCAGCCATCCCTCCATCCAACCATCCATCCAGCCATCCAACCATTCATCCATCTCTCCAGTCAGCCATACATTCAGCCATCCATTCTTCCAGCCATCCATCCAGTCATCCATCCAGCCAGCCATCCCTCCATCCAGCCGTCCATCCAGCCATCCATCCATCCCTCCAGCCAGCCACCCATACAGCCATCCCTCCATCCAGCCATCCATCCAGCCAATAATCCATCCATCCATCCCTCCAGCCAGCCATCCATCCAGCCTCCCCACCATCCAGCCATCAATCCAGCCATCCATCCATCCCTCCAGCAAGCCAACCATCCAGCCATCCCTCCATCCAGCCATCCATCCAGCCATCCATCCATCCATCCGTCCAGCCAGCCATCCATCGAGCCATCCATCAGCCCAGCCAGCCATCCAGCCATCCATCCATCAATCCATCACTCCAGCCAGCCATGCATCCAGCCATCCTTCCATCCAGCCGTCCATCCGGCCACCCATCCATGACTCCATTCCTCCAGCCAGCCATCCATCCAACCATCCATCGATCTAGCCATCCATTCAGCCATCCATCCATCCATCCCTCCAGCCAGCCATCCATCCAGCCTTCCATCCATCCAGCCATCCGTCCAGCCATTCATTAATCCATCCATTCCTCCAGCAAACAATCCATCCAGCTATCCATCCAGCCATCCATTCAGCCATCCATCCATCCATACCTCCAGCCAGCCATCCATCCAGCCATCCATCCATCCAGCCATCCATCCAGCCATCCATCCATCCATCCATCCCTCCAGCCAGCCATCCATCCAGCCATCCATCCATCCAGACATCCATCCAGCCATCCATCCATCCCTCCAGCCAGCCAACCATCCGGACATCCATCCATCCAGCCATCCACCCAGCCACCCATCCATCCATCTCTCCAGCCAGCCAGCCATCCAGCCATCCATCTATCCAGCCATCCAGCCAGCCATCCATCCAGCCATTCCTCCAGCCAGCCATCCATCCATCTATCCCTCCAGCCAGCCATCCATCCATCCATCCATCCATCCAGCCATCCATCCAGCCATCCATCCATCCATCCGTCCATCCAGCCATCCATCCAGCCATCCATCCAGCCATCCATCCATCCTTCAATCCCTCCAGCCAGCCATCCAACCAGCCATCCATTCAACCAGCCATCCGTCGAACCATCCACCCATCCATCACTCCAGCCATCCATCAATCCAGCCATCCATCCATCCAGCCATCCATCCAGCCATCCATCCATCCATCCATCCATCCATCCATCCATCCATCCCTCCAGCCAGCCATCCATCCAGCCATCCATCCATCCATCCCTCCAGCCAATCGCCCATCCAGCCGCCCATCCATCCAGCCATCCATCCAGCCATCCATCCAGCCATCCATCCCTCCAGCAATCCATCCATCCAACCATTCCTCCATCCAGCCATCCATCCAGCCATCCATCCATCCATCCATCCCTCCAGCCAGATATCCATCCAGCCATCCCTCCATCCATCCGTCCATCCATCCATCCATCCAGCCATCCATCCATCCAGCCTTCCATCCAGCCATCCCTCCATACAGCCATCCATCCAGCCATCCATCCATCCGTCACTCCAGCCAGTCATCCCTCCATCCAGCCATCCATCCAGCCATCCATCCATCCCTCCAGCCAGCCACCCATCCAGCCATCCCTCCATCCAGCCATCCATCCAGCCATCCATCCATTCCTCCAGCCAGCCAACCATCCATCCATCCCTCCATCCATCCATCCCTCCAGCAAGCCATTCATCCAGCCATCCATCCATCCAGCCATCCATCCAGCCATCCATCCATCCATTCCTCCAGCCAGCCAACCATCCATCCATCCCTCCATCCATCCATCCCTCCAGCAAGCCATTCATCCAGCCATCAATCCATCCATCCGTCCTTCCAGCCATCCATCCAGCCATCCATGCATTCATCCATCTCTCCATCCAGCCTTCCATCCAGCCATTCATCGATCCATCCATACCTCCAGCCGGCCAGCCATCCATTCATCCATCCATCCAGACATCCATCCAGCCATCCATCCATCAATCCATCCGCCCAGCCAGCCACCCATCCAGCCAACCAGCCATCCCGCCATCCATCCAGCCATCTATCCATTCATCCATCCCTCCAGCGAACCATCCATCCAGCCATCCATCCATCCAGCCATCCATTTAGCCATCCATCCATCCATCCATCCCATCAGCCAGACATCCATTCGGCCATCCATCCATCCAGACATACATTCATCCATCCCTCCAGCCAGCCATCCATCCAGCCATCCATCGATCCAGCCATCCATCCAGCCATCCATCCATCCATCCATCCCTCCTGCCAGCCATCCATCCAGCCATCCATCCATCCAACCATCCATCCAGCCATCCATCCGTCCCTCCAGCCAGCCATCCATCCAGCCAACCATCCATCCAGCCATCGATCCAGCCATCCATCCATCCATCCTTCCCTCCAGCCAGCCATCCATCCAGCCATCCATCTATACAGCCACCCATCCAGCCATCCATCCATCCATTCATCCCTCCAGCCAGTCATCCATCCAGCCATCCCTCCATCCAACCATCCATCCAGCCATCCAACCATTCATTCATCTCTCCAGCCAGCCATACATTCAGCCATCCATTCTTCCAGCCATCCATCCAGTCATCCATCCATCCATCCATCCCTCCAGCCAGCCATCCATCCAGCCATCCATCCATCCAGACATCCATCCAGCCACCCCTCCATCCCTCCATCTCTCCAGCCAGCCAGCCATCCAGCCATCCATCTATCCAGCCATCCATCCAGCCATCCATCCATCCATCCCTCCAGCCAGCCATCCATCCATCCATTCCTCCAGCCAGCCATCCATCCAGCCATCCATCCATCCCGCCATCCATCCAGCCATCCATCCATCCGTCCATCCATCCATCCAGCCATCCATCCAGCCATCCATCCAGCCATCCATCCATCCATCCAGCCAGCCATTCATCCATGCATCCATCCATCCATCCATCCCTCCAGCCAGCCATCCATCCAGCCATCCATCCATCCAGCCTTCCATCCAGCCATCCATCCATCCATCCATCCCTCCATCCATCCGTCCATCCATCCATCCATCCAGCCTTCCATCCATCCATCCAGCCAACCAGCCATCCATCCATCCAGCCAGCCATCCAGACATCCAGCCATCCATCCAGCCGTCCATCCAGCCTTCCATCCATCCTTCCATCCCTCCAGCCAGCCATTCATCCATCCATCCTTCCCTCCAACCAGCCATCCATCCAGCCATTCACCCATACAGCCACCCATCCAGCCATCCATCCATCCATCCATCCCTCCAGCCAGTCATCCATCCAGCCATCCCTCCATCCAACCATCCATCCAGCCATCCAACCATTCATCCATCTCTCCAGCCAGCCATACATTAAGCCATCCATTCTTCCAGCCATCCATCCAGTCATCCATCCTGCCAGCCATCCCTCCATCCAGCCGTCCATCCAGCAATCCACCCATCCCTCCAGCCACCCACCCATACAGCCATCCCTCCATCCAGCCATCCATCCAGCCAATAATCCATCCATCCATCCCTCCAGCCAGCCATCCATCCAGCCACCCCACCATCCAGCCATCAATCCAGCCATCCATCCATCCCTCCAGCCAGCCAACCATCCAGCCATCCCTCCATGCAGCCATCCATCCAGCCATCCATCGATCCAGCCATCCATCCAGCCATCCATCCATCCATCCATCCCTCCTGCCAGCCATCCATCCAGCCATCCATCCATCCAACCATCCATCCAGCCATCCATCCGTCCCTCCAGCCAGCCATCCATCCAGCCAACCATCCATCCAGCCATCGATCCAGCGATCCATCCATCCATCCTTCCCTCCAGCCAGCAATCCATCCAGCCATCCATCCATACAGCCACCCATCCAGCCATCCATCCATCCATTCATCCCTCCAGCCAGTCATCCATCCAGCCATCCCTCCATCCAACCATCCATCCAGCCATCCAACCATTCATCCATCTCTCCAGCCAGCCATACATTCAGCCATCCATTCTTCCAGCCATCCATCCAGTCATCCATCCATCCATCCATCCCTCCAGCCAGCCATCCATCCAGCCATCCATCCATCCAGACATCCATCCAGCCACCCCTCCATCCCTCCATCTCTCCAGCCTGCCAGCCATCCAGCCATCCATCTATCCAGCCATCCATCCAGCCATCCATCCATCCATCCCTCCAGCCAGCCATCCATCCATCCATTCCTCCAGCCAGCCATCCATCCAGCCATCCATCCATCCCGCCATCCATTCAGCCATCCATCCATCCGTCCATCCATCCATCCAGCCATCCATCCAGCCATCCATCCAGCCATCCATCCATCCATCCAGCCAGCCATTCATCCATGCATCCATCCATCCATCCATCCCTCCAGCCAGCCATCCATCCAGCCATCCATCCATCCAGCCATCCATCCAGCCATCCATCCATCCATCCATCCCTCCATCCATCCGTCCATCCATTCACCCATACAGCCACCCATCCAGCCATCCATCCATCCATCCATCCCTCCAGCCAGTCATCCATCCAGCCATCCCTCCATCCAACCATCCATCCAGCCATCCAACCATTCATCCATCTCTCCAGCCAGCCATACATTCAGCCATCCATTCTTCCAGCCATCCATCCAGTCATCCATCCAGCCAGCCATCCCTCCATCCAGCCGTCCATCCAGCAATCCACCCATCCCTCCAGCCAGCCACCCATACAGCCATCCCTCCATCCAGCCATCCATCCAGCCAATAATCCATCCATCCATCCCTCCAGCCAGCCATCCATCCAGCCACCCCACCATCCAGCCATCAATCCAGCCATCCATCCATCCCTCCAGCCAGCCAACCATCCAGCCATCCCTCCATGCAGCCATCCATCCAGCCATCCATCCATCCATCCGTCCAGCCAGCCATCCATCGAGCCATCCATCAACCCAGCCAGCCATCCAGCCATCCATCCATCAATCCATCCCTCCAGCCAGCCATGCATCCAGCCATCCTTCCATCCAGCCGTCCATCCGGCCATCCATCCATGACTCCATTCCGCCAGCCAGCCATCCATCCAACCATCCATCGATCTAGCCATCCATTCAGCCATCCATCCATCCATCCCTCCAGCCAGCCATCCATCCAGCCTTCCACCCATCCAGCCATCCGTCCAGCCATTCATTAATCCATCCATTCCTCCAGCAAACAATCCATCCAGCCATCCATCCAGCCATCCATCCATCCATCCCTCCAGCCAGCCATCCATCCAGCCATCCATCCATCCAGCCAACCATCCAGCCATCCATCCATCCATCCATCCCTCCAGCCAGCCATCCATCCAGCCATCCATCCATCCAGACATCCATCCAGCCATCCATCCATCCCTCCAGCCAGCCAACCATCCGGACATCCATCCATCCAGCCATCCACCCAGCCACCCATCCATCCATCCATCTCTCCAGCCAGCCAGCCATCCAGCCATCCATCTATCCAGCCATCCAACCAGCCATTCATCCAGCCATCCCTCCAGCCAGCCATCCATCCAGCCATCCATCGATCCAGCCATCCATCCAGCCATCCATCCATCCATCCATCCCTCCTGCCAGCCATCCATCCAGCCATCCATCCATCCAACCATCCATCCAGCCATCCATCCTTCCCTCCAGCCAGTCATCCATCCAGCCATCCATCCATACAGCCACCCATCCAGCCATCCATCCATCCATTCATCCCTCCAGCCAGTCATCCATCCAGCCATCCCTCCATCCAACCATCCATCCAGCCATCCAACCATTCATCCATCTCTCCAGCCAGCCATACATTCAGCCATCCATTCTTCCAGCCAACCATCCAGTCATCCATCCATCCATCCATCCCTCCATCCAGCCATCCATCCAGCCATCCATCCATCCAGACATCCATCCAGCCACCCCTCCATCCCTCCATCTCTCCAGCCAGCCAGCCATCCAGCCATCCATCTATCCAGCCATCCATCCAGCCATCCATCCATCCATCCCTCCAGCCAGCCATCCATCCATCCATCCCTCCAGCCCGCCATCCATCCAGCCATCCATCCATCCCGCCATCCATCCAGCCATCCATCCATCCGTCCATCCATCCATCCAGCCATCCATCCATCCATCCATCCAGCCATCCATCCATCCATCCAGCCAGCCATTCATCCATGCATCCATCCATCCCTCCAGCCAGCCAACCAGCCATCCATCCATCCAGCCAGCCATCCAGATATCCAGCCATCCATCCAGCCGTCATTCCAGCCTTCCATCCATCCTTCCATCCCTCCAGCCAGTCATCCATCCAGCCATCCCTCCATCCAACCAGCCATCCAACCATTCATCCATCTCTCCAGCCAGCCATACATTCAGCCATCCATTCTTCCAGCCATCCATCCAGTCATCCATCCAGCCTGCCATCCCTCCATCCAGCCGTCCATCCAGCCATCCACCCATCCCTCCAGCCAGCCACCCATACAGCCATCCCTCCATCCAGCCATCCATCCAGCCAATAATCCATCCATCCCTCCAGCCAGCCATCCATCCAGCCACCCCACCATCCAGCCATCAATCCAGCCATCCATCCATCCCTCCAGCCAGCCAACCATCCAGCCATCCCTCCATCCAGCCATCCATCCAGCCATCCATCCATCCATCCGTCCAGCCAGCCATCCATCGAGCCATCCATCAACACAGCCAGCCATCCAGCCATCCATCCATCAATCCATCCCTCCAGCCAGCCATGCATCCAGCCATCCTTCCATCCAGCCGTCCATCCGGCCATCCATCCATGACTCCATTCCGCCAGCCAGCCATCCATCCAACCATCCATCGATCTAGCCATCCATTCAGCCATCCATCCATCCATCCCTCCAGCCAGCCATCCATCCAGCCTTCCACCCATCCAGCCATCCGTCCAGCCATTCATTAATCCATCCATTCCTCCAGCAAACAATCCATCCAGCCATCCATCCAGCCATCCATCCATCCATCCCTCCAGCCAGCCATCCATCCAGCCATCCATCCATCCAGCCATCCATCCAGCCATCCATCCATCCATCCATCCCTCCAGCCAGCCATCCATCCAGCCATCCATCCATCCAGACATCCATCCAGCCATCCATCCATCCCTCCAGCCAGCCAACCATCCGGACATCCATCCATCCAGCCATCCACCCAGCCACCCATCCATCCATCCATCTCTCCAGCCAGCCAGCCATCCAGCCATCCATCTATCCAGCCATCCAGCCAGCCATTCATCCAGCCATCCCTCCAGCCAGCCATCCATCCATCTATCCCTCCAGCCAGCCATCCATCCATCCATCCATCCATCCAGCCATCCATCCAGCCATCCATCCATCCATCCGTCCATCCAGCCATCCATCCAGCCATCCATCCAGCCACCCATCCATCCTTCAATCCCTCCAGCCAGCCATCCATCCAGGCATCCATTCAACCAGCCATCCATCGAAACATCCACCCATCCATCACTCCAGCCATCCATCCATCCAGCCATCCATCCATCCAGCCATCCATCCAGCCATCCATCCATCCATCCATCCATCCATCCATCCATCCATCCCTCCAGCCAGCCATCCATCCAGCCATCCATCCATCCATCCCTCCAGCCAATCGCCCATCCAGCCGTCCATCCATCCAGCCATCCATCCAGC
Source organism: Scyliorhinus torazame (assembly GCF_047496885.1). Taxonomy (NCBI): domain Eukaryota; kingdom Metazoa; phylum Chordata; class Chondrichthyes; order Carcharhiniformes; family Scyliorhinidae; genus Scyliorhinus; species Scyliorhinus torazame. The sequence continues at coordinate 280,684,810 of NC_092708.1, read as the reverse complement.
CATCCATCCAGCCATCCATCCCTCCAGCAATCCGTCCATCCAACCATTCCTCCATCCAGCCATCCATCCAGCCATCCATCCATCCATCCATCCCTCCAGCCAGATATCCATCCAGCCATCCCTCCATCCATCCGTCCATCCATCCATCCATCCAGCCATCCATCCATCCAGCCTTCCATCCAGCCATCCCTCCATACAGCCATCCATCCAGCCATCCATCCATCCGTCACTCCAGCCAGTCATCCCTCCATCCAGCCATCCATCCAGCCATCCATCCATCCCTCCAGCCAGCCACCCATCCAGCCATCCCTCCATCCAGCCATCCATCCAGCCAATAATCAATCCATCCATCCCTCCAGCCAGCCATCCATCCAGCCATCCCTCCATCCAGCCATCCATCCAGCCATCCATCCATTCCTCCAGCCAGCCAACCATGCAGCCATCCCTCCATCCAGCCATCCATCCAGCCATCCATCCATCCATCCATCCATCCCTCCAGCCAGCCATCCATCGAGCCATCCATCCATCCAGCCAGCCTTCCAGACAACCATCCATCAATCCATCCCTCCAGCCAGCCATGCATCCAGCCATCCTTCCATCCAGCCGTCCATCCGGTCATCCATCCATGACTCCATTCCTCCAGCAAGCCATCCATCCAGCCATCCATCCATCCAGCCATCCGTCCAGCCATTCATTAATCCATCCATTCCTCCAGCCAGCAATCCATCCAGCCTTCCATCCATCCAGCCATCCGTCCAGCCATTCATTAATCCATCCATTCCTCCAGCCAGCAATCCATCCAGCCATCCATCCAGCCATCCATCCAGCCATCCATCCATCCATCCATCCCTCCAGCCAGCCATCCATCCAGCCATCCATCCATCCATCCATCCCTCCAGCCAGCCATCCATCCAGCCATCCATCCATCCAGACATCCATCCAGCCATCCATCCAACCATCTATCCCTCCAGCCAGCCATCCATCCGGACATCCATCCATCCAGCCATCCATTCAGCCACCCATCCATCCATCCATCTCTCCAGCCAGCCAGCCATCCAGCCATCCATTTATCCAGCCATCCATCCAGCCATCCATCCATCCATCCCTCCAGCCAGCCATCCATCCATCCATCCCTCCAGCCAGCCATCCATCCAGCCATCCATCCATCCCGCCATCCATCCAACCATCCATCCATCCGTCCATCCATCCATCCAGCCATCCATCCAGCCATCCATCCAGCCATCCATCCATCCATCCAGCCAGCCATTCATCCATGCATCCATCCATCCATCCATCCCTCCAGCCAGCCATCCATCCAGCCATCCATCCATCCAGCCATCCATCCATCCAGCCATCCCTCCAGCCATCCATCCATCCATCCATCCCTCCATCCATCCGTCCATCCATCCATCCATCCAGCCTTCCATCCATCCATCCAGCCAACCAGCCAGCCATCCAGACATCCAGCCATCCATCCAGCCGTCCATCCAGCCTTCCATCCATCCTTCCATCGCTCCAGCCAGCCATCCATCCAGCCATCCATTCGGCCATTCATCCATCCATCCATCCCTCCAGCCAGCCAGCCATCCAGCCATCCCTCCAGCCAGCCATCCATCCAGCCATCCATCCATCCAGCCATCCCTCCAGCCGTCCATCCAGCCATCCATCCATCCCTCCAGCCAGCCAACCATCCGGACATCCATCCATCCAGCCATCCACCCAGCCACCCATCCATCCATCCATCTCTCCAGCCAGCCAGCCATCCAGCCATCCATCTATCCAGCCATCCAGTCAGCCATCCATCCATCCATCCCTCCAGCCTGCCATCCATCCATCTATCCCTCCAGCCAGCCATCCATCCATCCATCCATCCATCCAGCCATCCATCCAGCCATCCATCCATCCATCCGTCCATCCAGCCATCCATCCAGCCATCCATCCAGCCATCCATCCATCCTTCACTCCCTCCATCCAGCCATCCATCCAGCCATCCATTCAACCAGCCATCCATCGAACCATCCACCCATCCATCACTCCAGCCATCCATCCATCCAGCCATCCATCCATCCAGCCATCCATCCAGCCATCCATCCATCCATCCATCCATCCCTCCAGCCAGCCATCCATCCAGCCATCCATCCATCCATCCCTCCAGCCAATCGCCCATCCAGCCGCCCATCCATCCAGCCATCCATCCAGCCATCCATCCAGCCATTCATCCCTCCAGCAATCCATCCATCCAACCATTCCTCCATCCAGCCATCCATCCAGCCATCCATCCATCCATCCATCCCTCCAGCCAGATATCCATCCAGCCATCCCTCCATCCATCCGTCCATCCATCCATCCATCCAGCCATCCATCCATCCATCCAGCCTTCCATCCAGCCATCCCTCCATACAGCCATCCATCCAGCCATCCATCCATCCGTCACTCCAGCCAGTCATCCCTCCATCCAGCCATCCATCCAGCCATCCATCCATCCCTCCAGCCAGCCACCCATCCAGCCATCCCTCCATCCAGGCATCCATCCAGCCAATAATCCACCCATCCATCCCTCCAGCCAGCCATCCATCCAGCCATCCCTCCATCCAGCCATCCATCCAGCCATCCATCCATTCCTCCAGCCAGCCAACCATCCATCTATCCCTCCATCCATCCATCCCTCCAGCAAGCCATTCATCCAGCCATCCATCCATCCAACCATCCATCCAGCCATCCATCCATTCATCCATCCCGCCAGCCATCAATCCAGCCATCCGTCCATCCAGCCATCCATCCAGCCATCCATGCATTCATCCATCTCTCCATCCAGCCATCCATCCAGCCATTCATCCATCCATCCATACCTCCAGCCGGCCAGCCATCCATTCATCCATGCATCCAGCCATCCATCCAGCCATCCATCCATCAATCCATCCGCCCAGCCAGCCACCCATCCAGCCAACCAGCCATCCCGCCATCCATCCAGCCATCTATCCATTCATCCATCCCTCCAGCGAACCATCCATCCAGCCATCCATCCATCCAGCCATCCATTTAGCCATCCATCCATCCATCCATCCCATCAGCCAGACATACATTTGGCCATCCATCCATCCAGACATACATTCATCCATCCCTCCAGCCAGCCATCCATCCAGCCATCCATCCATCCAGCCATCCATCCAGCCATCCATCCATCCATCCATCCCTCCTGCCAGCCATCCATCCAGCCATCCATCCATCCAACCATCCATCCAGCCATCCATCCGTCCCTCCAGCCAGCCATCCATCCAGCCAATCATCCATCCAGCCATCGATCCAGCCATCCATCCATCCATCCTTCCCTCCAGCCAGCCATGCATCCAGCCATCCATCCATACAGCCACCCATCCAGCCATCCATCCATCCATTCATCCCTCCAGCCAGTCATCCATCCAGCCATCCCTCCATCCAACCATCCATCCAGCCATCCAACCATTCATCCATCTCTCCAGCCAGCCATACATTCAGCCATCCATTCTTCCAGCCATCCATCCAGTCATCCTTCCATCCTTCCATCCCTCCAGCCAGCCATCCATCCAGCCATCCATCCATCCAGACATCCATCCAGCCACCCCTCCATCCCTCCATCTCTCCAGCCAGCCAGCCATCCAGCCATCCACCTATCCAGCCATCCATCCATCCATCCCTCCAGCCAGCCATCCATCCATCCATCCCTCCAGCCAGCCATCCATCCAGCCATCCATCCATCCCGCCATCCATCCAGCCATCCATCCATCCGTCCATCCATCCATCCAGCCATCCATCCAGCCATCCATCCAGCCATCCATCCATCCATTCAGCCAGCCATTCATCCATGCATCCATCCATCCATCCATCCCTCCAGCCAGCAATCCATCCAGCCATCCATCCATCCAGCCATCCATCCATCCAGCCATCCATCCAGCCATCTATCCATCCATCCATCCCTCCATCCATCCGTCCATCCATCCATCCATCCAGCCTTCCATCCATCCATCCAGCCAACCAGCCATCCATCCATCCAGCCAGCCAACCAGACATCCAGCCATCCATCCAGCCGTCCATCCAGCCTTCCATCCATCCTTCCATCCCTCCAGCCAGCCATCCATCCATCCATCCTTCCCTCCAGCCAGCCATCCATCCAGCCATCCATCCATACAGCCACCCATCCAGCCATCCATCCATCCATCCATCCCTCCAGCCAGTCATCCATCCAGCCATCCCTCCATCCAACCATCCATCCAGCCATCCAACCATTCATCCATCTCTCCAGCCAGCCATACATTCAGCCATCCATTCTTCCATCCATCCATCCAGTCATCCATCCAGCCAGCCATCCCTCCATCCAGCCGTCCATCCAGCCATCCATCCATCCCTCCAGCCAGCCACCCATACAGCCATCCCTCCATCCAGCCATCCATCCAGCCAATAATCCATCCATCCATCCCTCCAGCCAGCCATCCATCCAGCCATCCATCTATCCAGCCATCCAGCCAGCCATCAATCCAGCCATCCCTCCAGCCAGCCATCCATCCATCTATCCCTCCAGCCAGCCATCCATCCATCCATCCATCCATCCAGCCATCCATCCAGCCATCCATCCATCCATCCGTCCATCCAGCCATCCATCCAGCCATCCATCCAGCCATCCATCCATCCTTCAATCCCTCCAGCCAGCCATCCATCCAGCCATCCATTCAACCAGCCATCCATCGAACCATCCACCCATCCATCACTCCAGTCATCCATCCATCCAGCCATCCATCCAGCCATCCATCCATTCATCCCTCCCGCCAGCCATCAATCCAGCCACCCGTCCATCCAGCCATCCATCCAGCCATCCATGCATTCATCCATCTCTCCATCCAGCCATCCATCCAGCCATTCATCCATCCATCCATACCTCCAGCCGGCCAGCCATCCATTCATCCATCCATCCAGCCATCCATCCAGCCATCCATCCATCAATCCATCCGACCAGCCAGCCACCCATCCAGCCAACCAGCCATCGAGCCATCCATCCAGCCATCTATCCATTCATCCATCCCTCCAGCGAACCATCCATCCAGCCATCCATCCATCCAGCCATCCATTTAGCCATCCATCCATCCATCCCATCAGCCAGACATCCATTCGGCCATCCATCCATCCAGACATACATTCATCCATCCCTCCAGCCAGCCATCCATCCATCCATCCATCCAGCCATCCATCCAGCCATCCATCCATCCATCCATCCCTCCTGCCAGCCATCGATCCAGCCATCCATCCATCCATCCTTCCCTCCAGCCAGCCATCCATCCAGCCATCCATCCATACAGCCACCCATCCAGCCATCCATCCACCCATTCATCCCTCCAGCCAGTCATCCATCCAGCCATCCCTCCATCCAACCATCCATCCAGCCATCCAACCATTCATCCATCTCTCCAGCCAGCCATACATTCAGCCATCCATTCTTCCAGCCATCCATCCAGTCATCCATCCATCCATCCATCCCTCCAGCCAGCCATCCATCCAGACATCCATCCATCCAGACATCCATCCAGCCACCCCTCCATCCCTCCATCTCTCCAGCCAGCCAGCCATCCAGCCATCCATCTATCCAGCCATCCATCCAGCCATCCATCCACCATCCCTCCAGCCAGCCATCCATCCATCCATCCCTCCAGCCAGCCATCCATCCAGCCATCCATCCATCCCGCCATCCATCCAGCCATCCATCCATCCGTCCATCCATCCATCCAGCCATCCATCCAGCCATCCATCCAGCCATCCATCCATCCAACAGCCAGCCATTCATCCATGCATCCATCCATCCATCCATCCCTCCAGCCAGCCATCCATCCAGCCATCCATCCATCCAGCCATCCATCCATCCAGCCATCCATCCAGCCATCCATCCATCCATCCATCCCTCCATCCATCCGTCCATCCATCCATCCATCCAGCCTTCCATCCATCCATCCAGGCAACCAGCCATCCATCCATCCAGCCAGCCATCCAGACATCCAGCAATCCATCCAGCCGTCCATCCAGCCTTCCGTCCATCCTTCCATCCCTCCAGCCAGCCATCCATCCATCCATCCTTCCCTCCAGCCAGCCATCCATCCAGCCATCCATCCATACAGCCACCCATCCAGCCATCCATCCATCCATACATCCCTCCAGCCAGTCATCCATCCAGCCATCCCTCCATCCAACCATCCATCCAGCCATCCAACCATTCATCCATCTCTCCAGCCAGCCATACATTCAGCCATCCATTCTTCCAGCCATCCATCCAGTCATCCATCCAGCCAGTTATCCCTCCATCCAGCCGTCCATCCAGCCATCCATCCATCCCTCCAGCCAGCCACCCATACAGCCATCCCTCTATCCAGCTATCCATCCAGCCAATAATCCATCCATCCATCCCTCCAGCCAGCCATCCATCCAGCCACCCCACCATCCAGCCATCAATCCAGCCATCCATCCATCCCTCCAGCCAGCCAACCATCCAGCCATCCCTCCATCCAGCCATCCATCCAGCCATCCATCCATCCATCCGTCCAGCCAGCCATCCATCGAGCCATCCATCAACCCAGCCCGCCATCCATCCATCAATCCATCCCTCCAGCCAGCCATGCATCCAGCCATCCTTCCATCCAGCCGTCCATCCGGCCATCCATCCATGACTCCATTCCTCCAGCCAGCCATCCATCCAACCACCCATCGATCTAGCCATCCATTCAGCCGTCCATCCATCCATCCCTCCAGCCAGCCATCCATCCAGCCTTCCATCCATCCAGCCATCCGTCCAGCCATTCATTAATCCATCCATTCCTCCAGCAAACAATCCATCCAGCCATCCATCCAGCCATCCATCCAGCCATCCATCCATCCATCCCTCCAGCCAGCCATCCATCCAGACATCCATCCATCCAGCCATCCATCCAGCCATCCAACCATCCATCCATCCCTCCAGCCACCATCCATCCAGCCATCCATCCATCCAGACATCCATCCAGCCATCCATCCATCCCTCCAGCCAGCCAACCATCCGGACATCCATCCATCCAGCCATCCACCCAGCCACCCATCCATCCATCCATCTCTCCAGCCAGCCAGCCATCTAGCCATCCATCTATCCAGCCATCCAGCCAGCCATCCATCCAGCCATCCCTCCAGCCAGCCATCCATCCATCTATCCCTCCAGCCAGCCATCCATCCATCCATCCATCCATCCAGCCATCCATCCAGCCATCCATCCATCCAACCATCCGTCCATCCAGCCATCCATCCAGCCATCCATCCAGCCATCCATCCATCCTTCTTTCCCTCCAGCCAGCCATCCATCCAGCCATCCATTCAACCAGCCATCCATCGAACCATCCACCCATCCATCACTCCAGCCATCCATCCATCCAGCCATCCATCCATCCAGCCATCCATCCAGCCATCCATCCATCCATCCATCCATCCATCCATCCCTCCAGCCAGCCATCCATCCAGCCATCCATCCATCCATCCCTCCAGCCAATCGCCCATCCAGCCGTCCATCCATCCAGCCATCCATCCAGCCATCCATCCAGCCATCCATCCCTCCAGCAATCCATCCATCCAACCATTCCTCCATCCAGCCATCCATCCAGCCATCCATCCATCCCTCCAGCCAGATATCCATCCAGCCATCCCTCCATCCATCCGTCCATCCATCCATCCATCCAGCCATCCATCCATCCAGCCTTCCATCCAGCCATCCCTCCATACAGCCATCCATCCAGCCATCCATCCATCCGTCACTCCAGCCAGTCATCCCTCCATCCAGCCATCCATCCAGCCATCCATCCATCCCTCCAGCCAGCCACCCATCCAGCCATCCCTCCATCCAGCCATCCATCCAGCCAATAATCCATCCATCCATCCCTCCAGCCAGTCATCCATCCACCCATCCCTCCATCCAGCCATCCATCCAGCCATCCATCCATTCCTCCAGCCAGCCAACCATCCAGACATCCATCCATCCAGCCATCCATCCAGCCATCCATCCATCCATCCATCCCTCCAGCCAGCCATCCATCGAGCCATCCATCCATCCAGCCAGCCATCCAGACAACCATCCATCAATCCATCCCTCCAGCCAGCCATGCATCCAGCCATCCTTCCATCCAGCCGTCCATCCGGCCATCCATCCATGACTCCATTCCTCCAGCAAGCCACCCATCGAGCCATCCATCGATCTAGCCATCCATTCAGCCAGCCATCCATCCATCCCTCCAGCCAGCCATCCATCCAGCCATCCTTCCAGGTATTCATTAATCCATCCATTCCTCCAGCCAGCAATCCATCCAGCCATCCATCCAGCCATCCATCCAGCCATCCATCCATCCATCCATCCCTCCAGCCAGCCATCCATCCAGCCATCCCTCCATCCAGCCATCCATCCAGCCATCAATCCACCATCCATCCCTCCAGCCAGCCATCCATCCATCCATCCCTCCAGCCAGCCATTCATCCAGCCATCCATCCATCCCGCCATCCATCCAGCCATCCAACCATCAGTCCATCCATCCATCCAGCCATCCATCCAGCCATCCATCCAGCCATCCATCCATCCATCCAGCCAGCCATTCATCCATGCATCCATCCATCCATCCATCCCTCCAGCCAGCCATCCATCCAGCCATCCATCCATCCAGCCATCCATCCATCCAGCCATCCATCCAGCCATCCATCCATCCATCCATCCATCCATCCATCCGTCCATCCATCCATCCATCCAGACTTCCATCCATCCATCCAGCCAACCAGCCATCCATCCATCCAGCCAGCCATCCAGACACCCAGCCATCCAATGCAGCCGTCCATCCAGCCTTCCACCCATCCTTCCATCCCTCCAGCCAGCCATCCATCCAGCCATCCATTCGGCCATTCATCCATCCATCCATCCCTCCAGCCAGCCATCCATCCAGCCATCCCTCCATCCAGCCATCCATCCAGCCATCAATCCACCATCCATCCCTCCAGCCAGCCATCCAGCCAGCCATCCCTCCATCCAGCCGTCCAACCAGCCATCCATCCATCCCTCCAGCCATCCACCCATACAGCCATCCCTCCATCCAGCCATCCATCCAGCCAATAATCCATCCATCCATCCCTCCAGCCAGCCATCCATCCAGCCACCCCACCATCCAGCCATCCATCCAGCCATCCATCCATCCAGCCATCCATTCATCCAGCCATCCATCCAGCCATCCATCCATCCATCCATCCCTCCATCCATCCGTCCATCCATCCATCCATCCAGCCTTCCATCCATCCATCCAGGCAACCAGCCATCCATCCATCCAGCCAGCCATCCAGACATCCAGCCATCCATCCAGCCGTCCATCCAGCCTTCCATCCATCCTTCCATCCCTCCAGCCAGCCATCCATCCATCCATCCTTCCCTCCAGCCAGCCATCCATCCAGCCATCCATCCATACAGCCACCCATCCAGCCATCCATCCATCCATCCATCCCTCCAGCCAGTCATCCATCCAGCCATCCCTCCATCCAACCATCCATCCAGCCATCCAACCATTCATCCATCTCTCCAGCCAGCCATACATTCAGCCATCCATTCTTCCAGCCATCCATCCAGTCATCCATCCAGCCAGTTATCCCTCCATCCAGCCGTCCATCCAGCCATCCATCCATCCCTCCAGCCAGCCACCCATACAGCCATCCCTCTATCCAGCTATCCATCCAGCCAATAATCCATCCATCCATCCCTCCAGCCAGCCATCCATCCAGCCACCCCACCATCCAGCCATCAATCCAGCCATCCATCCATCCCTCCAGCCAGCCAACCATCCAGCCATCCCTCCATCCAGCCATCCATCCAGCCATCCATCCATCCATCCGTCCAGCCAGCCATCCATCGAGCCATCCATCAACCCAGCCCGCCATCCAGCCATCCATCCATCAATCCATCCCTCCAGCCAGCCATGCATCCAGCCATCCTTCCATCCAGCCGTCCATCCGGCCATCCATCCATGACTCCATTCCTCCAGCCAGCCATCCATCCAACCACCCATCGATCTAGCCATCCATTCAGCCATCCATCCATCCATCCCTCCAGCCAGCCATCCATCCAGCCTTCCATCCATCCAGCCATCCGTCCAGCCATTCATTAATCCATCCATTCCTCCAGCAAACAATCCATCCAGCCATCCATCCAGCCATCCATCCATCCATCCATCCATCCATCCCTCCAGCCAGCCATCCATCCAGACATCCATCCATCCAGCCATCCATCCAGCCATCCAACCATCCATCCATCCCTCCAGCCACCATCCATCCAGCCATCCATCCATCCAGACATCCATCCAGCCATCCATCCATCCCTCCAGCCAGCCAACCATCCGGACATCCATCCATCCAGCCATCCACCCAGCCACCCATCCATCCATCCATCTCTCCAGCCAGCCAGCCATCTAGCCATCCATCTATCCAGCCATCCAGCCAGCCATCCATCCAGCCATCCCTCCAGCCAGCCATCCATCCATCTATCCCTCCAGCCAGCCATCCATCCATCCATCCATCCATCCAGCCATCCATCCAGCCATCCATCCATCCATCCATCCGTCCATCCAGCCATCCATCCAGCCATCCATCCAGCCATCCATCCATCCTTCTTTCCCTCCAGCCAGCCATCCATCCAGCCATCCATTCAACCAGCCATCCATCGAACCATCCACCCATCCATCACTCCAGCCATCCATCCATCCAGCCATCCATCCATCCAGCCATCCATCCAGCCATCCATCCATCCATCCATCCATCCATCCATCCCTCCAGCCAGCCATCCATCCAGCCATCCATCCATCCATCCCTCCAGCCAATCGCCCATCCAGCCGTCCATCCATCCAGCCATCCATCCAGCCATCCATCCAGCCATCCATCCCTCCAGCAATCCATCCATCCAACCATTCCTCCATCCAGCCATCCATCCAGCCATCCATCCATCCCTCCAGCCAGATATCCATCCAGCCATCCCTCCATCCATCCGTCCATCCATCCATCCATCCAGCCATCCATCCATCCAGCCTTCCATCCAGCCATCCCTCCATACAGCCATCCATCCAGCCATCCATCCATCCGTCACTCCAGCCAGTCATCCCTCCATCCAGCCATCCATCCAGCCATCCATCCATCCCTCCAGCCAGCCACCCATCCAGCCATCCCTCCATCCAGCCATCCATCCAGCCAATAATCCATCCATCCATCCCTCCAGCCAGCCATCCATCCACCCATCCCTCCATCCAGCCATCCATCCAGCCATCCATCCATTCCTCCAGCCAGCCAACCATCCAGACATCCATCCATCCAGCCATCCATCCAGCCATCCATCCATCCATCCATCCCTCCAGCCAGCCATCCATCGAGCCATCCATCCATCCAGCCAGCCATCCAGACAACCATCCATCAATCCATCCCTCCAGCCAGCCATGCATCCAGCCATCCTTCCATCCAGCCGTCCATCCGGCCATCCATCCATGACTCCATTCCTCCAGCAAGCCACCCATCGAGCCATCCATCGATCTAGCCATCCATTCAGCCAGCCATCCATCCATCCCTCCAGCCAGACATCCATCCAGCCATCCGTCCAGGTATTCATTAATCCATCCATTCCTCCAGCCAGCAATCCATCCAGCCATCCATCCAGCCATCCATCCAGCCATCCATCCATCCATCCATCCCTCCAGCCAGCCATCCATCCAGCCATCCATCCATCCAGACATCCATCCACCCATCCATCCAACCATCTATCCCTCCAGCCAGCCATCCATCCGGACATCCATCCATCCAGCCATCCATTCAGCCACCCATCCATCCATCCATCTCTCCAGCCAGCCAGCCATCCAGCCATCCATTTATCCAGCCAACCATCCAGCCATCCATCCATCCATCCCTCCAGCCAGCCATCCATCCATCCATCCCTCCAGCCAGCCATCCATCCAGCCATCCATCCATCCCGCCATCCATCCAGACATCCAACCATCAGTCCATCCATCCATCCAGCCATCCATCCAGCCATCCATCCAGCCATCCATCCATCCATCCAGCCAGCCATTCATCCATGCATCCATCCATCCATCCATCCCTCCAGCCAGCCATCCATCCAGCCATCCATCCATCCAGCCATCCATCCATCCAGCCATCCATCCAGCCATCCATCCATCCATCCATCCATCCATCCATCCGTCCATCCATCCATCCATCCAGCCTTCCATCCATCCATCCAGCCAACCAGCCATCCATCCATCCAGCCAGCCATCCAGACACCCAGCCATCCAATGCAGCCGTCCATCCAGCCTTCCACCCATCCTTCCATCCCTCCAGCCAGCCATCCATCCAGCCATCCATTCGGCCATTCATCCATCCATCCATCCCTCCAGCCAGCCATCCATCCAGCCATCCCTCCATCCAGCCATCCATCCAGCCATCAATCCACCATCCATCCCTCCAGCCAGCCATCCATCCATCCATCCCTCCAGCCAGCCATCCATCCAGCCATCCATCCATCCCGCCATCCATCCAGCCATCCAACCATCAGTCCATCCATCCATCCAGCCATCCATCCAGCCATCCATCCAGCCATCCATCCATCCATCCAGCCAGCCATTCATCCATGCATCCATCCTCCATCCATCCCTCCAGCCAGCCATCCATCCAGCCATCCATCCATCCAGCCATCCATCCATCCAGCCATCCATCCAGCCATCCATCCATCCATCCATCCATCCATCCATCCGTCCATCCATCCATCCATCCAGCCTTCCATCCATCCATCCAGCCAACCAGCCATCCATCCATCCAGCCAGCCATCCAGACACCCAGCCATCCAATGCAGCCGTCCATCCAGCCTTCCACCCATCCTTCCATCCCTCCAGCCAGCCATCCATCCAGCCATCCATTCGGCCATTCATCCATCCATCCATCCCTCCAGCCAGCCATCCATCCAGCCATCCCTCCATCCAGCCATCCATCCAGCCATCAATCCACCATCCATCCCTCCAGCCAGCCATCCAGCCAGCCATCCCTCCATCCAGCCGTCCATCCAGCCATCCATCCATCCCTCCAGCCATCCACCCATACAGCCATCCCTCCATCCAGCCATCCATCCAGCCAATAATCCATCCATCCATCCCTCCAGCCAGCCATCCATCCAGCCACCCCACCATCCAGCCATCCATCCAGCCATCCATCCATCCAGCCATCCATTCATCCAGCCATCCATCCAGCCATCCATCCATCCATCCATCCCTCCATCCATCCGTCCATCCATCCATCCATCCAGCCTTCCATCCATCCATCCAGGCAACCAGCCATCCATCCATCCAGCCAGCCATCCAGACATCCAGCCATCCATCCAGCCGTCCATCCAGCCTTCCATCCATCCTTCCATCCCTCCAGCCAGCCATCCATCCATCCATCCTTCCCTCCAGCCAGCCATCCATCCAGCCATCCATCCATACAGCCACCCATCCAGCCATCCATCCATCCATCCATCCCTCCAGCCAGTCATCCATCCAGCCATCCCTCCATCCAACCATCCATCCAGCCATCCAACCATTCATCCATCTCTCCAGCCAGCCATACATTCAGCCATCCATTCTTCCAGCCATCCATCCAGTCATCCATCCAGCCAGCTATCCCTCCATCCAGCCGTCCATCCAGCCATCCATCCATCCCTCCAGCCAGCCACCCATACAGCCATCCCTCTATCCAGCTATCCATCCAGCCAATAATCCATCCATCCATCCCTCCAGCCAGCCATCCATCCAGCCACCCCACCATCCAGCCATCAATCCAGCCATCCATCCATCCCTCCAGCCAGCCAACCATCCAGCCATCCCTCCATCCAGCCATCCATCCAGCCATCCATCCATCCATCCGTCCAGCCAGCCATCCATCGAGCCATCCATCAACCCAGCCAGCCATCCAGCCATCCATCCATCAATCCATCCCTCCAGCCAGCCATGCATCCAGCCATCCTTCCATCCAGCCGTCCATCCGGCCATCCATCCATGACTCCATTCCTCCAGCCAGCCATCCATCCAACCACCCATCGATCTAGCCATCCATTCAGCCATCCATCCATCCATCCCTCCAGCCAGCCATCCATCCAGCCTTCCATCCATCCAGCCATCCATCCAGCCATTCATTAATCCATCCATTCCTCCAGCAAACAATCCATCCAGCCATCCATCCAGCCATCCATCCAGCCATCCATCCATCCATCCCTCCAGCCAGCCATCCATCCAGACATCCATCCATCCAGCCATCCATCCAGCCATCCAACCATCCATCCATCCCTCCAGCCACCATCCATCCAGCCATCCATCCATCCAGACATCCATCCAGCCATCCATCCATCCCTCCAGCCAGCCAACCATCCGGACATCCATCCATCCAGCCATCCACCCAGCCACCCATCCATCCATCCATCTCTCCAGCCAGCCAGCCATCTAGCCATCCATCTATCCAGCCATCCATCCAGCCATCAATCCAGCCATCCTTCCAGCCAGCCATCCATCCATCTATCCCTCCAGCCAGCCATCCATCCATCCATCCATCCATCCAGCCATCCATCCAGCCATCCATCCATCCATCCATCCGTCCATCCAGCCATCCATCCAGCCATCCATCCAGCCATCCATCCATCCTTCTTTCCCTCCAGCCAGCCATCCATCCAGCCATCCATTCAACCAGCCATCCATCCAGCCATCCATCCATCCATCCATCCATCCCTCCAGCCAGCCATCCATCCAGCCATCCATCCATCCATCCATCCATCCATCCATCCCTCCAGCCAGCCATCCATCCAGCCATCCATCCATCCATCCCTCCAGCCAATCGCCCATCCAGCCGTCCATCCATCCAGCCATCCATCCAGCCATCCATCCAGCCATCCATCCCTCCAGCAATCCATCCATCCAACCATTCCTCCAGCCAGCCATCCATCCAGCCATCCATCCATACAGCCACCCATCCAGCCATCCATCCATCCATCCATCCCTCCAGCCAGTCATCCATCCAGCCATCCCTCCATCCAACCATCCATCCAGCCATCCAACCATTCATCCATCTCTCCAGCCAGCCATACATTCAGCCATCCATTCTTCCAGCCATCCATCCAGTCATCCATCCAGCCAGCTATCCCTCCATCCAGCCGTCCATCCAGCCATCCATCCATCCCTCCAGCCAGCCACCCATACAGCCATCCCTCTATCCAGCTATCCATCCAGCCAATAATCCATCCATCCATCCCTCCAGCCAGCCATCCATCCAGCCACCCCACCATCCAGCCATCAATCCAGCCATCCATCCATCCCTCCAGCCAGCCAACCATCCAGCCATCCCTCCATCCAGCCATCCATCCAGCCATCCATCCATCCATCCGTCCAGCCAGCCATCCATCGAGCCATCCATCAACCCAGCCAGCCATCCAGCCATCCATCCATCAATCCATCCCTCCAGCCAGCCATGCATCCAGCCATCCTTCCATCAAGCCGTCCATCCGGCCATCCATCCATGACTCCATTCCTCCAGCCAGCCATCCATCCAACCACCCATCGATCTAGCCATCCATTCAGCCATCCATCCATCCATCCCTCCAGCCAGCCATCCATCCAGCCTTCCATCCATCCAGCCATCCGTCCAGCCATTCATTAATCCATCCATTCCTCCAGCAAACAATCCATCCAGCCATCCATCCAGCCATCCATCCAGCCATCCATCCATCCATCCCTCCAGCCAGCCATCCATCCAGACATCCATCCATCCAGCCATCCATCCAGCCATCCAACCATCCATCCATCCCTCCAGCCACCATCCATCCAGCCATCCATCCATCCAGACATCCATCCAGCCATCCATCCATCCCTCCAGCCAGCCAACCATCCGGACATCCATCCATCCAGCCATCCACCCAGCCACCCATCCATCCATCCATCTCTCCAGCCAGCCAGCCATCTAGCCATCCATCTATCCAGCCATCCATCCAGCCATCAATCCAGCCATCCTTCCAGCCAGCCATCCATCCATCTATCCCTCCAGCCAGCCATCCATCCATCCATCCATCCATCCAGCCATCCATCCAGCCATCCATCCATCCATCCATCCGTCCATCCAGCCATCCATCCAGCCATCCATCCAGCCATCCATCCATCCTTCTTTCCCTCCAGCCAGCCATCCATCCAGCCATCCATTCAACCAGCCATCCATCCAGCCATCCATCCATCCATCCATCCATCCATCCATCCCTCCAGCCAGCCATCCATCCAGCCATCCATCCATCCATCCATCCATCCATCCATCCCTCCAGCCAGCCATCCATCCAGCCATCCATCCATCCATCCCTCCAGCCAATCGCCCATCCAGCCGTCCATCCATCCAGCCATCCATCCAGCCATCCATCCAGCCATCCATCCCTCCAGCAATCCATCCATCCAACCATTCCTCCATCCAGCCATCCATCCAGCCATCCATCCATCCCTCCAGCCAGATATCCATCCAGCCATCCCTCCATCCATCCGTCCATCCATCCATCCATCCAGCCATCCATCCATCCAGCCTTCCATCCAGCCATCTCTCCATACAGCCATCCATCCAGCCATCCATCCATCCGTCACTCCAGCCAGTCATCCCTCCATCCAGCCATCCATCCAGCCATCCATCCATCCCTCCAGCCAGCCACCCATCCAGCCATCCCTCCATCCAGCCATCCATCCAGCCAATAATCCATCCATCCATCCCTCCAGCCAGCCATCCATCCAGCCATCCCTCCATCCAGCCATCCATCCAGCCATCCATCCATTCCTCCAGCCAGCCAACCATCCAGACATCCCTCCATCCAGCCATCCATCCAGCCATCCATCCATCCATCCATCCCTCCAGCCAGCCATCCATCGAGCCATCCATCCATCCAGCCAGCCATCCAGACAACCATCCATCAATCCATCCCTCCAGCCAGCCATGCATCCAGCCATCCTTCCATCCAGCCGTCCATCCGGCCATCCATCCATGACTCCATTCCTCCAGCAAGCCACCCATCCAGCCATCCATCGATCTAGCCATCCATTCAGCCAGCCATCCATCCATCCCTCCAGCCAGCCATCCATCCAGCCTTCCATCCATCCAGCCATCCGTCCAGCTATTCATTAATCCATCCATTCCTCCAGCCAGCAATCCATCCAGCCATCCATCCAGCCATCCATCCAGCCATCCATCCATCCATCCATCCCTCCAGCCAGCCATCCAATCAGCCATCCATCCATCCAGACATCCATCCAGCCATCCATCCAACCATCTATCCCTCCAGCCAGCCATCCATCCGGACATCCATCCATCCAGCCATCCATTCAGCCACCCATCCATCCATCCATCTCTCCAGCCAGCCAGCCATCCAGCCATCCATTTATCCAGCCATCCATCCAGCCATCCATCCATCCATCCCTCCAGCCAGCCATCCATCCATCCATCCCTCCAGCCAGCCATCCATCCAGCCATCCATCCATCCCGCCATCCATCCAGCCATCCAACCATCAGTCCATCCATCCATCCAGCCATCCATCCAGCCATCCATCCAGCCATCCATCCATCCATCCAGCCAGCCATTCATCCATGCATCCATCCATCCATCCATCCCTCCAGCCAGCCATCCATCCAGCCATCCATCCATCCAGCCATCCATCCATCCAGCCATCCATCCAGCCATCCATCCATCCATCCATCCCTCCATCCATCCGTCCATCCATCCATCCATCCAGCCTTCCATCCATCCATCCAGCCAACCAGCCATCCATCCATCCAGCCAGCCATCCAGACATCCAGCCATCCATCCAGCCGTCCATCCAGCCTTCCACCCATCCTTCCATCCCTCCAGCCAGCCATCCATCCAGCCATCCATTCGGCCATTCATCCATCCATCCATCCCTCCAGCCAGCCATCCATCCAGCCATCCCTCCATCCAGCCATCCATCCAGCCATCAATCCACCATCCATCCCTCCAGCCAGCCATCCAGCCAGCCATCCCTCCATCCAGCCGTCCATCCAGCCATCCATCCATCCCTCCAGCCATCCACCCATACAGCCATCCCTCCATCCAGCCATCCATCCAGCCAATAATCCATCCATCCATCCCTCCAGCCAGCCATCCATCCAGCCACCCCACCATCCAGCCATCAATCCAGCCATCCATCCATCCCTCCAGCCAGCCAACCATCCAGCCATCCCTCCATCCAGCCATCCATCCAGCCATCCATCCATCCATCCGTCCAGCCAGCCATCCATCGAGCCATCCATCAACCCAGCCAGCCATCCAGCCATCCATCCATCAATCCATCCCTCCAGCCAGCCATGCATCCAGCCATCCTTCCATCCAGCCGTCCATCCGGCCATCCATCCATGACTCCATTCCTCCAGCCAGCCATCCATCCAACCACCCATCGATCTAGCCATCCATTCAGCCATCCATCCATCCATCCCTCCAGCCAGCCATCCATCCAGCCTTCCATCCATCCAGCCATCCATCCATCCGTCACTCCAGCCAGTCATCCCTCCATCCAGCCATCCATCCAGCCATCCATCCATCCCTCCAGCCAGCCACCCATCCAGCCATCCCTCCATCCAGCCATCCATCCAGCCAATAATCCATCCATCCATCCCTCCAGCCAGCCATCCATCCAGCCATCCCTCCATCCAGCCATCCATCCAGCCATCCATCCATTCCTCCAGCCAGCCAACCATCCAGACATCCCTCCATCCAGCCATCCATCCAGCCATCCATCCATCCATCCATCCCTCCAGCCAGCCATCCATCGAGCCATCCATCCATCCAGCCAGCCATCCAGACAACCATCCATCAATCCATCCCTCCAGCCAGCCATGCATCCAGCCATCCTTCCATCCAGCCGTCCATCCGGCCATCCATCCATGACTCCATTCCTCCAGCAAGCCACCCATCCAGCCATCCATCGATCTAGCCATCCATTCAGCCAGCCATCCATCCATCCCTCCAGCCAGCCATCCATCCAGCCTTCCATCCATCCAGCCATCCGTCCAGCTATTCATTAATCCATCCATTCCTCCAGCCAGCAATCCATCCAGCCATCCATCCAGCCATCCATCCAGCCATCCATCCATCCATCCATCCCTCCAGCCAGCCATCCAATCAGCCATCCATCCATCCAGACATCCATCCAGCCATCCATCCAACCATCTATCCCTCCAGCCAGCCATCCATCCGGACATCCATCCATCCAGCCATCCATTCAGCCACCCATCCATCCATCCATCTCTCCAGCCAGCCAGCCATCCAGCCATCCATTTATCCAGCCATCCATCCAGCCATCCATCCATCCATCCCTCCAGCCAGCCATCCATCCATCCATCCCTCCAGCCAGCCATCCATCCAGCCATCCATCCATCCCGCCATCCATCCAGCCATCCAACCATCAGTCCATCCATCCATCCAGCCATCCATCCAGCCATCCATCCAGCCATCCATCCATCCATCCAGCCAGCCATTCATCCATGCATCCATCCATCCATCCATCCCTCCAGCCAGCCATCCATCCAGCCATCCATCCATCCAGCCATCCATCCATCCAGCCATCCATCCAGCCATCCATCCATCCATCCATCCCTCCATCCATCCGTCCATCCATCCATCCATCCAGCCTTCCATCCATCCATCCAGCCAACCAGCCATCCATCCATCCAGCCAGCCATCCAGACATCCAGCCATCCATCCAGCCGTCCATCCAGCCTTCCACCCATCCTTCCATCCCTCCAGCCAGCCATCCATCCAGCCATCCATTCGGCCATTCATCCATCCATCCATCCCTCCAGCCAGCCATCCATCCAGCCATCCCTCCATCCAGCCATCCATCCAGCCATCAATCCACCATCCATCCCTCCAGCCAGCCATCCAGCCAGCCATCCCTCCATCCAGCCGTCCATCCAGCCATCCATCCATCCCTCCAGCCATCCACCCATACAGCCATCCCTCCATCCAGCCATCCATCCAGCCAATAATCCATCCATCCATCCCTCCAGCCAGCCATCCATCCAGCCACCCCACCATCCAGCCATCAATCCAGCCATCCATCCATCCCTCCAGCCAGCCAACCATCCAGCCATCCCTCCATCCAGCCATCCATCCAGCCATCCATCCATCCATCCGTCCAGCCAGCCATCCATCGAGCCATCCATCAACCCAGCCAGCCATCCAGCCATCCATCCATCAATCCATCCCTCCAGCCAGCCATGCATCCAGCCATCCTTCCATCCAGCCGTCCATCCGGCCATCCATCCATGACTCCATTCCTCCAGCCAGCCATCCATCCAACCACCCATCGATCTAGCCATCCATTCAGCCATCCATCCATCCATCCCTCCAGCCAGCCATCCATCCAGCCTTCCATCCATCCAGCCATCCGTCCAGCCATTCATTAATCCATCCATTCCTCCAGCAAACAATCCATCCAGCCATCCATCCAGCCATCCATCCAGCCATCCATCCATCCATCCCTCCAGCCAGCCAACCATCCGGACATCCATCCATCCAGCCATCCACCCAACCACCCATCCATCCATCCATCTCTCCAGCCAGCCAGCCATCTAGCCATCCATCTATCCAGCCATCCATCCAGCCATCAATCCAGCCATCCTTCCAGCCAGCCATCCATCCATCTATCCCTCCAGCCAGCCATCCATCCATCCATCCATCCATCCAGCCATCCATCCAGCCATCCATCCATCCATCCATCCGTCCATCCAGCCATCCATCCAGCCATCCATCCAGCCATCCATCCATCCTTCTTTCCCTCCAGCCAGCCATCCATCCAGCCATCCATTCAACCAGCCATCCATCCAGCCATCCATCCATCCATCCATCCATCCCTCCAGCCAGCCATCCATCCAGCCATCCATCCATCCATCCATCCATCCATCCATCCCTCCAGCCAGCCATCCATCCAGCCATCCATCCATCCATCCCTCCAGCCAATCGCCCATCCAGCCGTCCATCCATCCAGCCATCCATCCAGCCATCCATCCAGCCATCCATCCCTCCAGCAATCCATCCATCCAACCATTCCTCCATCCAGCCATCCATCCAGCCATCCATCCATCCCTCCAGCCAGATATCCATCCAGCCATCCCTCCATCCATCCGTCCATCCATCCATCCATCCAGCCATCCATCCATCCAGCCTTCCATCCAGCCATCCCTCCATACAGCCTTCCATCCAGCCATCCATCCATCCGTCACTCCAGCCAGTCATCCCTCCATCCAGCCATCCATCCAGCCATCCATCCATCCCTCCAGCCAGCCACCCATCCAGCCATCCCTCCATCCAGCCATCCATCCAGCCAATAATCCATCCATCCATCCCTCCAGCCAGCCATCCATCCAGCCATCCCTCCATCCAGCCATCCATCCAGCCATCCATCCATTCCTCCAGCCAGCCAACCATCCAGACATCCCTCCATCCAGCCATCCATCCAGCCATCCATCCATCCATCCATCCCTCCAGCCAGCCATCCATCGAGCCATCCATCCATCCAGCCAGCCATCCAGACAACCATCCATCAATCCATCCCTCCAGCCAGCCATGCATCCAGCCATCCTTCCATCCAGCCGTCCATCCGGCCATCCATCCATGACTCCATTCCTCCAGCAAGCCACCCATCCAGCCATCCATCGATCTAGCCATCCATTCAGCCAGCCATCCATCCATCCCTCCAGCCAGCCATCCATCCAGCCTTCCATCCATCCAGCCATCCGTCCAGCTATTCATTAATCCATCCATTCCTCCAGCCAGCAATCCATCCAGCCATCCATCCAGCCATCCATCCAGCCATCCATCCATCCATCCATCCCTCCAGCCAGCCATCCAATCAGCCATCCATCCATCCAGACATCCATCCAGCCATCCATCCAACCATCTATCCCTCCAGCCAGCCATCCATCCGGACATCCATCCATCCAGCCATCCATTCAGCCACCCATCCATCCATCCTTCTCTCCAGCCAGCCAGCCATCCAGCCATCCATTTATCCAGCCATCCATCCAGCCATCCATCCATCCATCCCTCCAGCCAGCCATCCATCCATCCATCCCTCCAGCCAGCCATCCATCCAGCCATCCATCCATCCCGCCATCCATCCAGCCATCCAACCATCAGTCCATCCATCCATCCAGCCATCCATCCAGCCATCCATCCAGCCATCCATCCATCCATCCAGCCAGCCATTCATCCATGCATCCATCCATCCATCCATCCCTCCAGCCAGCCATCCATCCAGCCATCCATCCATCCAGCCATCCATCCATCCAGCCATCCATCCAGCCATCCATCCATCCATCCATCCCTCCATCCATCCGTCCATCCATCCATCCATCCAGCCTTCCATCCATCCATCCAGCCAACCAGCCATCCAGCCATCCAGCCAGCCATCCAGACATCCAGCCATCCATCCAGCCGTCCATCCAGCCTTCCACCCATCCTTCCATCCCTCCAGCCAGCCATCCATCCAGCCATCCATTCGGCCATTCATCCATCCATCCATCCCTCCAGCCAGCCATCCATCCAGCCATCCCTCCATCCAGCCATCCATCCAGCCATCAATCCACCATCCATCCCTCCAGCCAGCCATCCAGCCAGCCATCCCTCCATCCAGCCGTCCATCCAGCCATCCATCCATCCCTCCAGCCATCCACCCATACAGCCATCCCTCCATCCAGCCATCCATCCAGCCAATAATCCATCCATCCATCCCTCCAGCCAGCCATCCATCCAGCCACCCCACCATCCAGCCATCAATCCAGCCATCCATCCATCCCTCCAGCCAGCCAACCATCCAGCCATCCCTCCATCCAGCCATCCATCCAGCCATCCATCCATCCATCCCTCCAGCCAGCCATCCATCGAGCCATCCATCCATCCAGCCAGCCATCCAGCCATCCATCCATCAATCCATCCCTCCAGCCAGCCATGCATCCAGCCATCCTTCCATCCAGCCGTCCATCCGGCCAACCATCCATGACTCCATTCCTCCAGCCAGCCATCCATCCAACCATCCTTCGATCTAGCCATCCATTCAGCCATCCATCCATCCATCCCTCCAGCCAGCCATCCATCCAGCCTTCCATCCATCCAGCCATCCGTCCAGCCATTCATTAATCCATCCATTCCTCCAGCAAACAATCCATCCAGCCATCCATCCAGCCATCCATCCAGCCATCCATCAATCCATCCCTCCAGCCAGTCATCCATCCAGCCATCCATCCATCCAGCCATCCATCCAGCCATCCATCCATCCATCCATCCCTCCAGCCAGCCATCCATCCAGCCATCCATCCATCCTGACATCCGTCCAGCCATCCATCCATCCATCCATCCCTCCAGCCAGCCAACCATCCGGACATCCATCCATCCAGCCATCCACCCAGCCACCCATCCATCCATCCATCTCTCAAGCCAGCCAGCCATTCAGCCATCCATCTATCCAGCCATCCAACCAGCCATCCATCCAGCCATCCCTCCAGCCAGCCATCCATCCATCTATCCCTCCAGCCAGCCATCCATCCAGCCATCCATCCATCCAGCCATCCATCCAGCCATCCATCCATCAATCCATCCATCCATCCAGCCATCCATCCAGCCATCCATCCATCCATCCGTCCATCCAGCCATCCATCCTGCCATCCATCCAGCCATCCATCCATCCTTCAAACCCTCCAGCCAGCCATCCATCCAGCCATCCATCCAACCAGCCATCCATCGAACCATCCACCCATCCATCACTCCAGCCATCCATCCATCCAGCCATCCATCCATCCATCCATCCATCCCTCCAGCCAGCCATCCATCCAGCCAGCCATCCATCCATCCCTCCAGCCAATCGCCCATCCAGCCGTCCATCCATCCAGCCATCCATCCAGCCATCCATCCAGCCATCCATCCCTCCAGCAATTCATCCATCCAACCATTCCTCCATCCAGCATCCATCCAGCCATCCATCCATCCATCCATCCCTCCAGCCAGATATCCATCCAGCCATCCCTCCATCCATCCGTCCATCCATCCATCCATCCAGCCATCCATCCATCCAGCCAGCCTTCCATCCAGCCATCCCTCCATACAGCCATCCATGCAGCCATCCCTCCCTCCAGCCATCCTTCCAGCCAATAATCCATCCATCCATCCCTCCAGCCAGCCATCCATCCAGCCATCCCTCCATCCAGCCATCCATCCATCCCTCCAGCCAGCCAAACATCCAGCCATCCCTCCATCCAGCCATCCATCCAGCCATCCATCCATCCATCCATCCATGCCTCCAGCCAGCCATCCATCGAGCCATCCATCCATCCAGCCAGCCATCCAGCCAACCATCCATCAATCCATCCCTCCAGCCAGCCATGCATCCAGCCGTCCTTCCATCCAGCCGTCCATCCGGCCATCCATCCATGACTCCATTCCTCCAGCCAGCCATCCATCCAGCCATCCATCGATCTAGCCATCCATTCAGCCAGCCATCCATCCATCCCTCCAGCCAGCCATCCATCCAGCCTTCCATCCATCCAGCCATCCGTCCAGCCATTCATTAATCCATCCATTCCTCCAGCCAGCAATCCATCCAGCCATCCATCCAGCCATCCATCCATCGAACCATCCCTCCAGCCAGCCATCCATCCAGCCATCCATCCATCCATCCATCCCTCCAGCCAGCCATCCATCCAGCCATCCATCCATCCAGACATCCATCCAGCCATCCATCCAACCATCTATCCCTCCAGCCAGCCATCCATCCGGACATCCATCCATCCAGCCATCCATTCAGCCACCCATCCATCCATCCATCTCTCCATTAAGCCATCCATCCAGCCATCCATCCAGCACTCCATCCATCCATCCAGCCAGCCATTCATCCATGCATCCATCCATCCATCCATCCCTCCAGCCAGCCATCCATCCATCCATCCCTCCAGCCAGCCATCCATCCAGCCATCCATCCATCCCGCCATCCATCCATCCATCCATCCCTCCAGCCAGCCATCCATCCAGCCATCCATCCATCCATCCCTCCAGCCAATCGCCCATCCAGCCGTCCATCCATCCAGCCATCCATCCAGCCATCCATCCAGCCATCCATCCCTCCAGCAATCCATCCATCCAACCATTCCTCCATCCAGCCATCCATCCAGCCATCCAGCCATCCATCCATCCCTCCAGCCAGATATCCATCCAGCCATCCCTCCATCCATCCGTCCATCCATCCATCCATCCAGCCATCCATCCATCCAGCCTTCCATCCAGCCATCCCTCCATACAGCCATCCATCCAGCCATCCATCCATCCGTCACTCCAGCCAGTCATCCCTCCATCCAGCCATCCATCCAGCCATCCATCCATCCCTCCAGCCAGCCACCCATCCAGCCATCCCTCCATCCAGCCATCCATCCAGCCAATAATCCATCCATCCATCCCTTCAGCCAGCCATCCATCCAGCCATCCCTCCATCCAGCCATCCATCCAGCCATCCATCCATTCCTCCAGCCAGCCAACCATCCAGCCATCCCTCCACCCAGCCATCCATCCAGCCATCCATCCATCCCGCCATCCATCCAGCCATCCATCCATCATTCCATCCATCCATCCAGCCATCCATCCAGCCATCCATCCATCCATCCATCCCTCCAGCCAGCCATCCATCCAGCCATCCCTCCATCCATCCGTCCATCCATCCATCCATCCAGCCATCCATCCATCCGGCCAGCCTTCCATCCAGCCATCCCGCCATATTGCCATCCATCCAGCCATCCATCCATTCGTCACTCCAGCCAGCCATCCTTCCAGCCATCCCTCCATCCAGCCATCCATCCAGCCATCCATCCATCCATCCATCCAGCCATCCATCCAGCAATCCATCCATCCAGACTTCCAGCCATCCAGCCATCCATCCATCCAGCCATCCATCCATCCAGCTAGCCATCCATCCATCCATCCAGCCATCCATCCAGCCATCCATCCATCCAGCCATCCATCCAGCCATCCATCCATCCATCCATCCCTTCAGCCAGCCAATCATCCAGCCATCCATCCATCCAGCCATCCATCCAGCCATCCATCCATCCATCCATCCCTCCAGCAAGCCATTCATCCAGCCATTCATCCATCCAGCCATCCATCCAGCCATCCATCCATTCATCCCTCCAGCCAGCCATCAATCCAGCCATCCGTCCATCCAGCCATCCATCCATCCATCCATGCATTCATCCATCTCTCCATCCAGCCATCCATCCAGCCATTCATCCATCCATCCATACCTCCAGCCGGCCAGCCATCCATTCATCCATCCATCCAGCCATCCATTCAGCCATCCATCCATCAATCCATCCGCCCAGCCAGCCACCCATCCAGCCAACCAGCCATCCCGCCATCCATCCAGCCATCTATCCATTCATCCATCATTCCAGCGAACCATCCATCCAGCCATCCATCCATCCAGCCATCCATTTAGCCATCCATCCATCCATCCATCCCATCAGCCAGACATCCATTCGGCCATCCATCCATCCAGACATCCATTCATCCATCCCTCCAGCCAGCCATCCATCCAGCCATCCATCCATCCAGCCATCCATCCAGCCATCCATCCATCCATCCATCCCTCCTGCCAGCCATCCATCCAGCCATCCATCCATCCAACCATCCATCCAGCCATCCATCCGTCCCTCCAGCCAGCCATCCATCCAGCCATCCATCCAGCCATCCATCGAGCCATCCATCCATCCATCCTTCCCTCCAGCCAGCCATCCATCCAGCCAGCCATCCATACAGCCACCCATCCAGCCATCCATCCATCCATCCATCCCTCCAGCCAGTCATCCATCCAGCCATCCCTCCATCCAACCATCCATCCAGCCATCGAACCATTCATCCATTCTTCCAGCCATCCATCCAGTCATCCATCCATCCATCCATCCCTCCAGCCAGCCAGTCATTAAGCCATCCATCCATCCATCCGTCCATCCAGCCATCCATCCAGCCATCCATCCCTCCAGCCAGCCATCCATCCAGCCATCCCTCCTTCCAGCCATCCATCCAGCCATCCATCCATCCATCGATCCCTCCAGCCAGCCAACCATCCAGCCATCCCTCCATCCAGCCATCCATCCATCCAACCCACCAGCCAGCCATCCATCCAGCCATCCATCCAGCTATCCATCCAGCCATCCATCCATCAATCCATCCCTTAAGCCAGCCATCCGTCCAGCCATCCCTCCTTCCAGCCATCCATCCAGCCATCCATCCATCCATCGATCCCTCCAGCCAGCCAACCATCCAGCCATCCCTCCATCCAGCCATCCATCCATCCATCCCACCAGCCAGCCATCCATCCAGCCATCCATCCAGCTATCCATCCAGCCATCCATTCTTCAATCCATCCCTTAAGCCAGCCATCCGTCCAGCCATCCATCCATCCAGCCGTCCATCCAGCCGTCCATTCATCCATCCGTCCCTTCAGCCTGCCATCCATCCAGCCATCCATCCATCCAGCCATCCATCCAGCCATCCATCCATCAATCCATTCATCCAGCCAGCCATCCATCCAGCCATCCATCCATCCTGCCATCCATCCAGCCATCCATTCAGCAATCCATCCATCCATCCTTCACTCCAACCAGCCAACCATTCGGCCATCCATCCATTCAGCCATCCATTCATCCATAGTACCAGCCAGCCATCCATCAAGCCGTCCATCCAGCCATCCATCCATCCAGCCATCCATCCATCCAGCCATCCATCCAGCCATCCATCCATCCATCCATCCCTCCAGCCATCCATCCATCCAGGCATCCATCCATCCAGCTATCCATCCAGCCATCCATCCTTCCATCCATCCCTCCAGCCAGCCATCCATCCAGCCATCCATCCATCCAGCCATCCATGCAGCCATCCATCCATCCATCCATCCCTCCAGCCAGTCATCCATCCAGCCATCCATCCATCCAGCCATCCATCCATCCATCCATTCATCCATCCATCCCTCCAGCCAGCCATTCCTCCAGCCATCCATCCATTCAGCTATCCATCCAGCCATCCATCCATCCATCCATCCCTCCAGCCAGCCATCTATCCAGCCATCCCTCTATCCAGCTATCCATCCAGCCATCCATCCATCCATCCATCCCTCCAGCCAGCCATACATCCAGCCATCCATCGATCCAGCCATCCATCCAGCCCTCCATCCATCCATCCATCCCTCCAGCCAGCCAGTCATTAAGCCATCCATCCATCCAGCCATCCATCCAGCCATCCATTCATCCATCCATCCCTCCAGCCAGCCATCCATCCAGCCATCCCTCCATCCAGACATCCATCCAGCCATCCATCCATCCATCCATCCCTCCAGCCAGCCAACCATCCAGCTATCCCTCCATCCATCCATCCATCCATCCCTCCAGCCAGCCATCCATCCAGCCATCCATCCATCCAGCCATCCATCCAGCCATCCATCCATCAATCCATCCCTTCAGCCAGCCATCCATCCAGCCATCCATCCAGCCAGCCATCCATCCAGCCATCCCTCCATCCAGCCATCCATCCAGCCATCCATCCATTCCTCCAGCCAGCCAACCATCCAGACATCCCTCCATCCAGCCATCCATCCAGCCATCCATCCATCCATCCATCCCTCCAGCCAGCCATCCATCGAGCCATCCATCCATCCAGCCAGCCATCCAGACAACCATCCATCAATCCATCCCTCCAGCCAGCCATGCATCCAGCCATCCTTCCATCCAGCCGTCCATCCGGCCATCCATCCATGACTCCATTCCTCCAGCAAGCCACCCATCCAGCCATCCATCGATCTAGCCATCCATTCAGCCAGCCATCCATCCATCCCTCCAGCCAGCCATCCATCCAGCCTTCCATCCATCCAGACATCCGTCCAGCTATTCATTAATCCATCCATTCCTCCAGCCAGCAATCCATCCAGCCATCCATCCAGCCATCCATCCAGCCATCCATCCATCCATCCATCCCTCCAGCCAGCCATCCATCCAGCCATCCATCCATCCAGACATCCATCCAGCCATCCATCCAACCATCTATCCCTCCAGCCAGCCATCCATCCGGACATCCATCCATCCAGCCATCCATTCAGCCACCCATCCATCCATCCATCTCTCCAGCCAGCCAGCCATCCAGCCATCCATTTATCCAGCCATCCATCCAGCCATCCATCCATCCATCCCTCCAGCCAGCCATCCATCCATCCATCCCTCCAGCCAGCCATCCATCCAGCCATCCCTCCATCCAACCATCCATCCAGCCATCGAACCATTCATCCATTCTTCCAGCCATCCATCCAGTCATCCATCCATCCATCCATCCCTCCAGCCAGCCAGTCATTAAGCCATCCATCCATCCATCCGTCCATCCAGCCATCCATCCAGCCATCCATCCCTCCAGCCAGCCATCCATCCAGCCATCCCTCCTTCCAGCCATCCATCCAGCCATCCATCCATCCATCGATCCCTCCAGCCAGCCAACCATCCAGCCATCCCTCCATCCAGCCATCCATCCATCCACCCCACCAGCCAGCCATCCATCCAGCCATCCATCCAGCTATCCATCCAGCCATCCATCCATCAATCCATCCCTTAAGCCAGCCATCCGTCCAGCCATCCCTCCTTCCAGCCATCCATCCAGCCATCCATCCATCCATCGATCCCTCCAGCCAGCCAACCATCCAGCCATCCCTCCATCCAGCCATCCATCCATCCATCCCACCAGCCAGCCATCCATCCAGCCATCCATCCAGCTATCCATCCAGCCATCCATTCTTCAATCCATCCCTTAAGCCAGCCATCCGTCCAGCCATCCATCCATCCAGCCGTCCATCCAGCCGTCCATTCATCCATCCGTCCCTTCAGCCTGCCATCCATCCAGCCATCCATCCATCCAGCCATCCATCCAGCCATCCATCCATCAATCCATTCATCCAGCCAGCCATCCATCCAGCCATCCATCCATCCTGCCATCCATCCAGCCATCCATTCAGCAATCCATCCATCCATCCTTCACTCCAACCAGCCAACCATTCGGCCATCCATCCATTCAGCCATCCATTCATCCATAGTACCAGCCAGCCATCCATCAAGCCGTCCATCCAGCCATCCATCCATCCAGCCATCCATCCATGCAGCCATCCATCCAGCCATCCATCCATCCATCCATCCCTCCAGCCATCCATCCATCCAGGCATCCATCCATCCAGCTATCCATCCAGCCATCCATCCTTCCATCCATCCCTCCAGTCAGCCATCCATCCAGCCATCCATCCATGCAGCCATCCATGCAGCCATCCATCCATCCATCCATCCCTCCAGCCAGTCATCCATCCAGCCATCCATCCATCCAGCCATCCATCCAGCCATCCATTCATCCATCCATCCCTCCAGCCAGCCATTCCTCCAGCCATCCATCCATTCAGCTATCCATCCAGCCATCCATCCATCCATCCATCCCTCCAGCCAGCCATCTATCCAGCCATCCCTCTATCCAGCTATCCATCCAGCCATCCATCCATCCATCCATCCCTCCAGCCAGCCATACATCCAGCCATCCATCGATCCAGCCATCCATCCAGCCCTCCATCCATCCATCCTTCCCTCCAGCCAGCCAGTCATTAAGCCATCCATCCATCCAGCCATCCATCCAGCCATCCATTCATCCATCCATCCCTCCAGCCAGCCATCCATCCAGCCATCCCTCCATCCAGACATCCATCCAGCCATCCATCCATCCATCCATCCCTCCAGCCAGCAAACCATCCAGCTATCCCTCCATCCATCCATCCATCCATCCATCCCTCCAGCCAGCCATCCATCCAGCCATCCATCCATCCAGCCATCCATCCAGCCATCCATCCATCAATCCATCCCTTCAGCCAGCCATCCATCCAGCCATCCATCCAGCCAGCCATCCATCCAGCCATCCCTCCATCCAGCCATCCATCCAGCCATCCATCCATTCCTCCAGCCAGCCAACCATCCAGACATCCCTCCATCCAGCCATCCATCCAGCCATCCATCCATCCATCCATCCTTCCAGCCAGCCATCCATCGAGCCATCCATCCATCCAGCCAGCCATCCAGACAACCATCCATCAATCCATCCCTCCAGCCAGCCATGCATCCAGCCATCCTTCCATCCAGCCGTCCATCCGGCCATCCATCCATGACTCCATTCCTCCAGCAAGCCACCCATCCAGCCATCCATCGATCTAGCCATCCATCCAGCCATCCATCCATCCATCCCACCAGCCAGCCATCCATCCAGCCATCCATCCAGCTATCCATCCAGCCATCCATTCTTCAATCCATCCCTTAAGCCAGCCATCCGTCCAGCCATCCATCCATCCAGCCGTCCATCCAGCCGTCCATTCATCCATCCGTCCCTTCAGCCTGCCATCCATCCAGCCATCCATCCATCCAGCCATCCATCCAGCCATCCATCCATCAATCCATTCATCCAGCCAGCCATCCATCCAGCCATCCATCCATCCTGCCATCCATCCAGCCATCCATTCAGCAATCCATCCATCCATCCTTCACTCCAACCAGCCAACCATTCGGCCATCCATCCATTCAGCCATCCATTCATCCATAGTACCAGCCAGCCATCCATCAAGCCGTCCATCCAGCCATCCATCCATCCAGCCATCCATCCATGCAGCCATCCATCCAGCCATCCATCCATCCATCCATCCCTCCAGCCATCCATCCATCCAGGCATCCATCCATCCAGCTATCCATCCAGCCATCCATCCTTCCATCCATCCCTCCAGTCAGCCATCCATCCAGCCATCCATCCATGCAGCCATCCATGCAGCCATCCATCCATCCATCCATCCCTCCAGCCAGTCATCCATCCAGCCATCCATCCATCCAGCCATCCATCCAGCCATCCATTCATCCATCCATCCCTCCAGCCAGCCATTCCTCCAGCCATCCATCCATTCAGCTATCCATCCAGCCATCCATCCATCCATCCATCCCTCCAGCCAGCCATCTATCCAGCCATCCCTCTATCCAGCTATCCATCCAGCCATCCATCCATCCATCCATCCCTCCAGCCAGCCATACATCCAGCCATCCATCGATCCAGCCATCCATCCAGCCCTCCATCCATCCATCCTTCCCTCCAGCCAGCCAGTCATTAAGCCATCCATCCATCCAGCCATCCATCCAGCCATCCATTCATCCATCCATCCCTCCAGCCAGCCATCCATCCAGCCATCCCTCCATCCAGACATCCATCCAGCCATCCATCCATCCATCCATCCCTCCAGCCAGCAAACCATCCAGCTATCCCTCCATCCATCCATCCATCCATCCATCCCTCCAGCCAGCCATCCATCCAGCCATCCATCCATCCAGCCATCCATCCAGCCATCCATCCATCAATCCATCCCTTCAGCCAGCCATCCATCCAGCCATCCATCCAGCCAGCCATCCATCCAGCCATCCCTCCATCCAGCCATCCATCCAGCCATCCATCCATTCCTCCAGCCAGCCAACCATCCAGACATCCCTCCATCCAGCCATCCATCCAGCCATCCATCCATCCATCCATCCTTCCAGCCAGCCATCCATCGAGCCATCCATCCATCCAGCCAGCCATCCAGACAACCATCCATCAATCCATCCCTCCAGCCAGCCATGCATCCAGCCATCCTTCCATCCAGCCGTCCATCCGGCCATCCATCCATGACTCCATTCCTCCAGCAAGCCACCCATCCAGCCATCCATCGATCTAGCCATCCATTCAGCCAGCCATCCATCCATCCCTCCAGCCAGCCATCCATCCAGCCAATAATCCATCCATCCATCCCTCCAGCCAGCCATCCATCCAGCCACCCCACCATCCAGCCATCCATCCAGCCATCCATCCATCCAGCCATCCATTCATCCAGCCATCCATCCAGCCATCCATCCATCCATCCATCCCTCCATCCATCCGTCCATCCATCCATCCATCCAGCCTTCCATCCATCCATCCAGGCAACCAGCCATCCATCCATCCAGCCAGCCATCCAGACATCCAGCCATCCATCCAGCCGTCCATCCAGCCTTCCATCCATCCTTCCATCCCTCCAGCCAGCCATCCATCCATCCATCCTTCCCTCCAGCCAGCCATCCATCCAGCCATCCATCCATACAGCCACCCATCCAGCCATCCATCCATCCATCCATCCCTCCAGCCAGTCATCCATCCAGCCATCCCTCCATCCAACCATCCATCCAGCCATCCAACCATTCATCCATCTCTCCAGCCAGCCATACATTCAGCCATCCATTCTTCCAGCCATCCATCCAGTCATCCATCCAGCCAGTTATCCCTCCATCCAGCCGTCCATCCAGCCATCCATCCATCCCTCCAGCCAGCCACCCATACAGCCATCCCTCTATCCAGCTATCCATCCAGCCAATAATCCATCCATCCATCCCTCCAGCCAGCCATCCATCCAGCCACCCCACCATCCAGCCATCAATCCAGCCATCCATCCATCCCTCCAGCCAGCCAACCATCCAGCCATCCCTCCATCCAGCCATCCATCCAGCCATCCATCCATCCATCCGTCCAGCCAGCCATCCATCGAGCCATCCATCAACCCAGCCCGCCATCCAGCCATCCATCCATCAATCCATCCCTCCAGCCAGCCATGCATCCAGCCATCCTTCCATCCAGCCGTCCATCCGGCCATCCATCCATGACTCCATTCCTCCAGCCAGCCATCCATCCAACCACCCATCGATCTAGCCATCCATTCAGCCATCCATCCATCCATCCCTCCAGCCAGCCATCCATCCAGCCTTCCATCCATCCAGCCATCCGTCCAGCCATTCATTAATCCATCCATTCCTCCAGCAAACAATCCATCCAGCCATCCATCCAGCCATCCATCCATCCATCCATCCATCCATCCCTCCAGCCAGCCATCCATCCAGACATCCATCCATCCAGCCATCCATCCAGCCATCCAACCATCCATCCATCCCTCCAGCCACCATCCATCCAGCCATCCATCCA
Source organism: Scyliorhinus torazame (assembly GCF_047496885.1). Taxonomy (NCBI): domain Eukaryota; kingdom Metazoa; phylum Chordata; class Chondrichthyes; order Carcharhiniformes; family Scyliorhinidae; genus Scyliorhinus; species Scyliorhinus torazame. The sequence continues at coordinate 280,650,657 of NC_092708.1, read as the reverse complement.
TCCAGACATCCATCCAGCCATCCATCCATCCCTCCAGCCAGCCAACCATCCGGACATCCATCCATCCAGCCATCCACCCAGCCACCCATCCATCCATCCATCTCTCCAGCCAGCCAGCCATCTAGCCATCCATCTATCCAGCCATCCAGCCAGCCATCCATCCAGCCATCCCTCCAGCCAGCCATCCATCCATCTATCCCTCCAGCCAGCCATCCATCCATCCATCCATCCATCCAGCCATCCATCCAGCCATCCATCCATCCATCCATCCGTCCATCCAGCCATCCATCCAGCCATCCATCCAGCCATCCATCCATCCTTCTTTCCCTCCAGCCAGCCATCCATCCAGCCATCCATTCAACCAGCCATCCATCGAACCATCCACCCATCCATCACTCCAGCCATCCATCCATCCAGCCATCCATCCATCCAGCCATCCATCCAGCCATCCATCCATCCATCCATCCATCCATCCATCCCTCCAGCCAGCCATCCATCCAGCCATCCATCCATCCATCCCTCCAGCCAATCGCCCATCCAGCCGTCCATCCATCCAGCCATCCATCCAGCCATCCATCCAGCCATCCATCCCTCCAGCAATCCATCCATCCAACCATTCCTCCATCCAGCCATCCATCCAGCCATCCATCCATCCCTCCAGCCAGATATCCATCCAGCCATCCCTCCATCCATCCGTCCATCCATCCATCCATCCAGCCATCCATCCATCCAGCCTTCCATCCAGCCATCCCTCCATACAGCCATCCATCCAGCCATCCATCCATCCGTCACTCCAGCCAGTCATCCCTCCATCCAGCCATCCATCCAGCCATCCATCCATCCCTCCAGCCAGCCACCCATCCAGCCATCCCTCCATCCAGCCATCCATCCAGCCAATAATCCATCCATCCATCCCTCCAGCCAGCCATCCATCCACCCATCCCTCCATCCAGCCATCCATCCAGCCATCCATCCATTCCTCCAGCCAGCCAACCATCCAGACATCCATCCATCCAGCCATCCATCCAGCCATCCATCCATCCATCCATCCCTCCAGCCAGCCATCCATCGAGCCATCCATCCATCCAGCCAGCCATCCAGACAACCATCCATCAATCCATCCCTCCAGCCAGCCATGCATCCAGCCATCCTTCCATCCAGCCGTCCATCCGGCCATCCATCCATGACTCCATTCCTCCAGCAAGCCACCCATCGAGCCATCCATCGATCTAGCCATCCATTCAGCCAGCCATCCATCCATCCCTCCAGCCAGACATCCATCCAGCCATCCGTCCAGGTATTCATTAATCCATCCATTCCTCCAGCCAGCAATCCATCCAGCCATCCATCCAGCCATCCATCCAGCCATCCATCCATCCATCCATCCCTCCAGCCAGCCATCCATCCAGCCATCCATCCATCCAGACATCCATCCACCCATCCATCCAACCATCTATCCCTCCAGCCAGCCATCCATCCGGACATCCATCCATCCAGCCATCCATTCAGCCACCCATCCATCCATCCATCTCTCCAGCCAGCCAGCCATCCAGCCATCCATTTATCCAGCCAACCATCCAGCCATCCATCCATCCATCCCTCCAGCCAGCCATCCATCCATCCATCCCTCCAGCCAGCCATCCATCCAGCCATCCATCCATCCCGCCATCCATCCAGACATCCAACCATCAGTCCATCCATCCATCCAGCCATCCATCCAGCCATCCATCCAGCCATCCATCCATCCATCCAGCCAGCCATTCATCCATGCATCCATCCATCCATCCATCCCTCCAGCCAGCCATCCATCCAGCCATCCATCCATCCAGCCATCCATCCATCCAGCCATCCATCCAGCCATCCATCCATCCATCCATCCATCCATCCATCCGTCCATCCATCCATCCATCCAGCCTTCCATCCATCCATCCAGCCAACCAGCCATCCATCCATCCAGCCAGCCATCCAGACACCCAGCCATCCAATGCAGCCGTCCATCCAGCCTTCCACCCATCCTTCCATCCCTCCAGCCAGCCATCCATCCAGCCATCCATTCGGCCATTCATCCATCCATCCATCCCTCCAGCCAGCCATCCATCCAGCCATCCCTCCATCCAGCCATCCATCCAGCCATCAATCCACCATCCATCCCTCCAGCCAGCCATCCATCCATCCATCCCTCCAGCCAGCCATCCATCCAGCCATCCATCCATCCCGCCATCCATCCAGCCATCCAACCATCAGTCCATCCATCCATCCAGCCATCCATCCAGCCATCCATCCAGCCATCCATCCATCCATCCAGCCAGCCATTCATCCATGCATCCATCCTCCATCCATCCCTCCAGCCAGCCATCCATCCAGCCATCCATCCATCCAGCCATCCATCCATCCAGCCATCCATCCAGCCATCCATCCATCCATCCATCCATCCATCCATCCGTCCATCCATCCATCCATCCAGCCTTCCATCCATCCATCCAGCCAACCAGCCATCCATCCATCCAGCCAGCCATCCAGACACCCAGCCATCCAATGCAGCCGTCCATCCAGCCTTCCACCCATCCTTCCATCCCTCCAGCCAGCCATCCATCCAGCCATCCATTCGGCCATTCATCCATCCATCCATCCCTCCAGCCAGCCATCCATCCAGCCATCCCTCCATCCAGCCATCCATCCAGCCATCAATCCACCATCCATCCCTCCAGCCAGCCATCCAGCCAGCCATCCCTCCATCCAGCCGTCCATCCAGCCATCCATCCATCCCTCCAGCCATCCACCCATACAGCCATCCCTCCATCCAGCCATCCATCCAGCCAATAATCCATCCATCCATCCCTCCAGCCAGCCATCCATCCAGCCACCCCACCATCCAGCCATCCATCCAGCCATCCATCCATCCAGCCATCCATTCATCCAGCCATCCATCCAGCCATCCATCCATCCATCCATCCCTCCATCCATCCGTCCATCCATCCATCCATCCAGCCTTCCATCCATCCATCCAGGCAACCAGCCATCCATCCATCCAGCCAGCCATCCAGACATCCAGCCATCCATCCAGCCGTCCATCCAGCCTTCCATCCATCCTTCCATCCCTCCAGCCAGCCATCCATCCATCCATCCTTCCCTCCAGCCAGCCATCCATCCAGCCATCCATCCATACAGCCACCCATCCAGCCATCCATCCATCCATCCATCCCTCCAGCCAGTCATCCATCCAGCCATCCCTCCATCCAACCATCCATCCAGCCATCCAACCATTCATCCATCTCTCCAGCCAGCCATACATTCAGCCATCCATTCTTCCAGCCATCCATCCAGTCATCCATCCAGCCAGCTATCCCTCCATCCAGCCGTCCATCCAGCCATCCATCCATCCCTCCAGCCAGCCACCCATACAGCCATCCCTCTATCCAGCTATCCATCCAGCCAATAATCCATCCATCCATCCCTCCAGCCAGCCATCCATCCAGCCACCCCACCATCCAGCCATCAATCCAGCCATCCATCCATCCCTCCAGCCAGCCAACCATCCAGCCATCCCTCCATCCAGCCATCCATCCAGCCATCCATCCATCCATCCGTCCAGCCAGCCATCCATCGAGCCATCCATCAACCCAGCCAGCCATCCAGCCATCCATCCATCAATCCATCCCTCCAGCCAGCCATGCATCCAGCCATCCTTCCATCCAGCCGTCCATCCGGCCATCCATCCATGACTCCATTCCTCCAGCCAGCCATCCATCCAACCACCCATCGATCTAGCCATCCATTCAGCCATCCATCCATCCATCCCTCCAGCCAGCCATCCATCCAGCCTTCCATCCATCCAGCCATCCATCCAGCCATTCATTAATCCATCCATTCCTCCAGCAAACAATCCATCCAGCCATCCATCCAGCCATCCATCCAGCCATCCATCCATCCATCCCTCCAGCCAGCCATCCATCCAGACATCCATCCATCCAGCCATCCATCCAGCCATCCAACCATCCATCCATCCCTCCAGCCACCATCCATCCAGCCATCCATCCATCCAGACATCCATCCAGCCATCCATCCATCCCTCCAGCCAGCCAACCATCCGGACATCCATCCATCCAGCCATCCACCCAGCCACCCATCCATCCATCCATCTCTCCAGCCAGCCAGCCATCTAGCCATCCATCTATCCAGCCATCCATCCAGCCATCAATCCAGCCATCCTTCCAGCCAGCCATCCATCCATCTATCCCTCCAGCCAGCCATCCATCCATCCATCCATCCATCCAGCCATCCATCCAGCCATCCATCCATCCATCCATCCGTCCATCCAGCCATCCATCCAGCCATCCATCCAGCCATCCATCCATCCTTCTTTCCCTCCAGCCAGCCATCCATCCAGCCATCCATTCAACCAGCCATCCATCCAGCCATCCATCCATCCATCCATCCATCCCTCCAGCCAGCCATCCATCCAGCCATCCATCCATCCATCCATCCATCCATCCATCCCTCCAGCCAGCCATCCATCCAGCCATCCATCCATCCATCCCTCCAGCCAATCGCCCATCCAGCCGTCCATCCATCCAGCCATCCATCCAGCCATCCATCCAGCCATCCATCCCTCCAGCAATCCATCCATCCAACCATTCCTCCAGCCAGCCATCCATCCAGCCATCCATCCATACAGCCACCCATCCAGCCATCCATCCATCCATCCATCCCTCCAGCCAGTCATCCATCCAGCCATCCCTCCATCCAACCATCCATCCAGCCATCCAACCATTCATCCATCTCTCCAGCCAGCCATACATTCAGCCATCCATTCTTCCAGCCATCCATCCAGTCATCCATCCAGCCAGCTATCCCTCCATCCAGCCGTCCATCCAGCCATCCATCCATCCCTCCAGCCAGCCACCCATACAGCCATCCCTCTATCCAGCTATCCATCCAGCCAATAATCCATCCATCCATCCCTCCAGCCAGCCATCCATCCAGCCACCCCACCATCCAGCCATCAATCCAGCCATCCATCCATCCCTCCAGCCAGCCAACCATCCAGCCATCCCTCCATCCAGCCATCCATCCAGCCATCCATCCATCCATCCGTCCAGCCAGCCATCCATCGAGCCATCCATCAACCCAGCCAGCCATCCAGCCATCCATCCATCAATCCATCCCTCCAGCCAGCCATGCATCCAGCCATCCTTCCATCAAGCCGTCCATCCGGCCATCCATCCATGACTCCATTCCTCCAGCCAGCCATCCATCCAACCACCCATCGATCTAGCCATCCATTCAGCCATCCATCCATCCATCCCTCCAGCCAGCCATCCATCCAGCCTTCCATCCATCCAGCCATCCGTCCAGCCATTCATTAATCCATCCATTCCTCCAGCAAACAATCCATCCAGCCATCCATCCAGCCATCCATCCAGCCATCCATCCATCCATCCCTCCAGCCAGCCATCCATCCAGACATCCATCCATCCAGCCATCCATCCAGCCATCCAACCATCCATCCATCCCTCCAGCCACCATCCATCCAGCCATCCATCCATCCAGACATCCATCCAGCCATCCATCCATCCCTCCAGCCAGCCAACCATCCGGACATCCATCCATCCAGCCATCCACCCAGCCACCCATCCATCCATCCATCTCTCCAGCCAGCCAGCCATCTAGCCATCCATCTATCCAGCCATCCATCCAGCCATCAATCCAGCCATCCTTCCAGCCAGCCATCCATCCATCTATCCCTCCAGCCAGCCATCCATCCATCCATCCATCCATCCAGCCATCCATCCAGCCATCCATCCATCCATCCATCCGTCCATCCAGCCATCCATCCAGCCATCCATCCAGCCATCCATCCATCCTTCTTTCCCTCCAGCCAGCCATCCATCCAGCCATCCATTCAACCAGCCATCCATCCAGCCATCCATCCATCCATCCATCCATCCATCCATCCCTCCAGCCAGCCATCCATCCAGCCATCCATCCATCCATCCATCCATCCATCCATCCCTCCAGCCAGCCATCCATCCAGCCATCCATCCATCCATCCCTCCAGCCAATCGCCCATCCAGCCGTCCATCCATCCAGCCATCCATCCAGCCATCCATCCAGCCATCCATCCCTCCAGCAATCCATCCATCCAACCATTCCTCCATCCAGCCATCCATCCAGCCATCCATCCATCCCTCCAGCCAGATATCCATCCAGCCATCCCTCCATCCATCCGTCCATCCATCCATCCATCCAGCCATCCATCCATCCAGCCTTCCATCCAGCCATCTCTCCATACAGCCATCCATCCAGCCATCCATCCATCCGTCACTCCAGCCAGTCATCCCTCCATCCAGCCATCCATCCAGCCATCCATCCATCCCTCCAGCCAGCCACCCATCCAGCCATCCCTCCATCCAGCCATCCATCCAGCCAATAATCCATCCATCCATCCCTCCAGCCAGCCATCCATCCAGCCATCCCTCCATCCAGCCATCCATCCAGCCATCCATCCATTCCTCCAGCCAGCCAACCATCCAGACATCCCTCCATCCAGCCATCCATCCAGCCATCCATCCATCCATCCATCCCTCCAGCCAGCCATCCATCGAGCCATCCATCCATCCAGCCAGCCATCCAGACAACCATCCATCAATCCATCCCTCCAGCCAGCCATGCATCCAGCCATCCTTCCATCCAGCCGTCCATCCGGCCATCCATCCATGACTCCATTCCTCCAGCAAGCCACCCATCCAGCCATCCATCGATCTAGCCATCCATTCAGCCAGCCATCCATCCATCCCTCCAGCCAGCCATCCATCCAGCCTTCCATCCATCCAGCCATCCGTCCAGCTATTCATTAATCCATCCATTCCTCCAGCCAGCAATCCATCCAGCCATCCATCCAGCCATCCATCCAGCCATCCATCCATCCATCCATCCCTCCAGCCAGCCATCCAATCAGCCATCCATCCATCCAGACATCCATCCAGCCATCCATCCAACCATCTATCCCTCCAGCCAGCCATCCATCCGGACATCCATCCATCCAGCCATCCATTCAGCCACCCATCCATCCATCCATCTCTCCAGCCAGCCAGCCATCCAGCCATCCATTTATCCAGCCATCCATCCAGCCATCCATCCATCCATCCCTCCAGCCAGCCATCCATCCATCCATCCCTCCAGCCAGCCATCCATCCAGCCATCCATCCATCCCGCCATCCATCCAGCCATCCAACCATCAGTCCATCCATCCATCCAGCCATCCATCCAGCCATCCATCCAGCCATCCATCCATCCATCCAGCCAGCCATTCATCCATGCATCCATCCATCCATCCATCCCTCCAGCCAGCCATCCATCCAGCCATCCATCCATCCAGCCATCCATCCATCCAGCCATCCATCCAGCCATCCATCCATCCATCCATCCCTCCATCCATCCGTCCATCCATCCATCCATCCAGCCTTCCATCCATCCATCCAGCCAACCAGCCATCCATCCATCCAGCCAGCCATCCAGACATCCAGCCATCCATCCAGCCGTCCATCCAGCCTTCCACCCATCCTTCCATCCCTCCAGCCAGCCATCCATCCAGCCATCCATTCGGCCATTCATCCATCCATCCATCCCTCCAGCCAGCCATCCATCCAGCCATCCCTCCATCCAGCCATCCATCCAGCCATCAATCCACCATCCATCCCTCCAGCCAGCCATCCAGCCAGCCATCCCTCCATCCAGCCGTCCATCCAGCCATCCATCCATCCCTCCAGCCATCCACCCATACAGCCATCCCTCCATCCAGCCATCCATCCAGCCAATAATCCATCCATCCATCCCTCCAGCCAGCCATCCATCCAGCCACCCCACCATCCAGCCATCAATCCAGCCATCCATCCATCCCTCCAGCCAGCCAACCATCCAGCCATCCCTCCATCCAGCCATCCATCCAGCCATCCATCCATCCATCCGTCCAGCCAGCCATCCATCGAGCCATCCATCAACCCAGCCAGCCATCCAGCCATCCATCCATCAATCCATCCCTCCAGCCAGCCATGCATCCAGCCATCCTTCCATCCAGCCGTCCATCCGGCCATCCATCCATGACTCCATTCCTCCAGCCAGCCATCCATCCAACCACCCATCGATCTAGCCATCCATTCAGCCATCCATCCATCCATCCCTCCAGCCAGCCATCCATCCAGCCTTCCATCCATCCAGCCATCCATCCATCCGTCACTCCAGCCAGTCATCCCTCCATCCAGCCATCCATCCAGCCATCCATCCATCCCTCCAGCCAGCCACCCATCCAGCCATCCCTCCATCCAGCCATCCATCCAGCCAATAATCCATCCATCCATCCCTCCAGCCAGCCATCCATCCAGCCATCCCTCCATCCAGCCATCCATCCAGCCATCCATCCATTCCTCCAGCCAGCCAACCATCCAGACATCCCTCCATCCAGCCATCCATCCAGCCATCCATCCATCCATCCATCCCTCCAGCCAGCCATCCATCGAGCCATCCATCCATCCAGCCAGCCATCCAGACAACCATCCATCAATCCATCCCTCCAGCCAGCCATGCATCCAGCCATCCTTCCATCCAGCCGTCCATCCGGCCATCCATCCATGACTCCATTCCTCCAGCAAGCCACCCATCCAGCCATCCATCGATCTAGCCATCCATTCAGCCAGCCATCCATCCATCCCTCCAGCCAGCCATCCATCCAGCCTTCCATCCATCCAGCCATCCGTCCAGCTATTCATTAATCCATCCATTCCTCCAGCCAGCAATCCATCCAGCCATCCATCCAGCCATCCATCCAGCCATCCATCCATCCATCCATCCCTCCAGCCAGCCATCCAATCAGCCATCCATCCATCCAGACATCCATCCAGCCATCCATCCAACCATCTATCCCTCCAGCCAGCCATCCATCCGGACATCCATCCATCCAGCCATCCATTCAGCCACCCATCCATCCATCCATCTCTCCAGCCAGCCAGCCATCCAGCCATCCATTTATCCAGCCATCCATCCAGCCATCCATCCATCCATCCCTCCAGCCAGCCATCCATCCATCCATCCCTCCAGCCAGCCATCCATCCAGCCATCCATCCATCCCGCCATCCATCCAGCCATCCAACCATCAGTCCATCCATCCATCCAGCCATCCATCCAGCCATCCATCCAGCCATCCATCCATCCATCCAGCCAGCCATTCATCCATGCATCCATCCATCCATCCATCCCTCCAGCCAGCCATCCATCCAGCCATCCATCCATCCAGCCATCCATCCATCCAGCCATCCATCCAGCCATCCATCCATCCATCCATCCCTCCATCCATCCGTCCATCCATCCATCCATCCAGCCTTCCATCCATCCATCCAGCCAACCAGCCATCCATCCATCCAGCCAGCCATCCAGACATCCAGCCATCCATCCAGCCGTCCATCCAGCCTTCCACCCATCCTTCCATCCCTCCAGCCAGCCATCCATCCAGCCATCCATTCGGCCATTCATCCATCCATCCATCCCTCCAGCCAGCCATCCATCCAGCCATCCCTCCATCCAGCCATCCATCCAGCCATCAATCCACCATCCATCCCTCCAGCCAGCCATCCAGCCAGCCATCCCTCCATCCAGCCGTCCATCCAGCCATCCATCCATCCCTCCAGCCATCCACCCATACAGCCATCCCTCCATCCAGCCATCCATCCAGCCAATAATCCATCCATCCATCCCTCCAGCCAGCCATCCATCCAGCCACCCCACCATCCAGCCATCAATCCAGCCATCCATCCATCCCTCCAGCCAGCCAACCATCCAGCCATCCCTCCATCCAGCCATCCATCCAGCCATCCATCCATCCATCCGTCCAGCCAGCCATCCATCGAGCCATCCATCAACCCAGCCAGCCATCCAGCCATCCATCCATCAATCCATCCCTCCAGCCAGCCATGCATCCAGCCATCCTTCCATCCAGCCGTCCATCCGGCCATCCATCCATGACTCCATTCCTCCAGCCAGCCATCCATCCAACCACCCATCGATCTAGCCATCCATTCAGCCATCCATCCATCCATCCCTCCAGCCAGCCATCCATCCAGCCTTCCATCCATCCAGCCATCCGTCCAGCCATTCATTAATCCATCCATTCCTCCAGCAAACAATCCATCCAGCCATCCATCCAGCCATCCATCCAGCCATCCATCCATCCATCCCTCCAGCCAGCCAACCATCCGGACATCCATCCATCCAGCCATCCACCCAGCCACCCATCCATCCATCCATCTCTCCAGCCAGCCAGCCATCTAGCCATCCATCTATCCAGCCATCCATCCAGCCATCAATCCAGCCATCCTTCCAGCCAGCCATCCATCCATCTATCCCTCCAGCCAGCCATCCATCCATCCATCCATCCATCCAGCCATCCATCCAGCCATCCATCCATCCATCCATCCGTCCATCCAGCCATCCATCCAGCCATCCATCCAGCCATCCATCCATCCTTCTTTCCCTCCAGCCAGCCATCCATCCAGCCATCCATTCAACCAGCCATCCATCCAGCCATCCATCCATCCATCCATCCATCCCTCCAGCCAGCCATCCATCCAGCCATCCATCCATCCATCCATCCATCCATCCATCCCTCCAGCCAGCCATCCATCCAGCCATCCATCCATCCATCCCTCCAGCCAATCGCCCATCCAGCCGTCCATCCATCCAGCCATCCATCCAGCCATCCATCCAGCCATCCATCCCTCCAGCAATCCATCCATCCAACCATTCCTCCATCCAGCCATCCATCCAGCCATCCATCCATCCCTCCAGCCAGATATCCATCCAGCCATCCCTCCATCCATCCGTCCATCCATCCATCCATCCAGCCATCCATCCATCCAGCCTTCCATCCAGCCATCCCTCCATACAGCCTTCCATCCAGCCATCCATCCATCCGTCACTCCAGCCAGTCATCCCTCCATCCAGCCATCCATCCAGCCATCCATCCATCCCTCCAGCCAGCCACCCATCCAGCCATCCCTCCATCCAGCCATCCATCCAGCCAATAATCCATCCATCCATCCCTCCAGCCAGCCATCCATCCAGCCATCCCTCCATCCAGCCATCCATCCAGCCATCCATCCATTCCTCCAGCCAGCCAACCATCCAGACATCCCTCCATCCAGCCATCCATCCAGCCATCCATCCATCCATCCATCCCTCCAGCCAGCCATCCATCGAGCCATCCATCCATCCAGCCAGCCATCCAGACAACCATCCATCAATCCATCCCTCCAGCCAGCCATGCATCCAGCCATCCTTCCATCCAGCCGTCCATCCGGCCATCCATCCATGACTCCATTCCTCCAGCAAGCCACCCATCCAGCCATCCATCGATCTAGCCATCCATTCAGCCAGCCATCCATCCATCCCTCCAGCCAGCCATCCATCCAGCCTTCCATCCATCCAGCCATCCGTCCAGCTATTCATTAATCCATCCATTCCTCCAGCCAGCAATCCATCCAGCCATCCATCCAGCCATCCATCCAGCCATCCATCCATCCATCCATCCCTCCAGCCAGCCATCCAATCAGCCATCCATCCATCCAGACATCCATCCAGCCATCCATCCAACCATCTATCCCTCCAGCCAGCCATCCATCCGGACATCCATCCATCCAGCCATCCATTCAGCCACCCATCCATCCATCCTTCTCTCCAGCCAGCCAGCCATCCAGCCATCCATTTATCCAGCCATCCATCCAGCCATCCATCCATCCATCCCTCCAGCCAGCCATCCATCCATCCATCCCTCCAGCCAGCCATCCATCCAGCCATCCATCCATCCCGCCATCCATCCAGCCATCCAACCATCAGTCCATCCATCCATCCAGCCATCCATCCAGCCATCCATCCAGCCATCCATCCATCCATCCAGCCAGCCATTCATCCATGCATCCATCCATCCATCCATCCCTCCAGCCAGCCATCCATCCAGCCATCCATCCATCCAGCCATCCATCCATCCAGCCATCCATCCAGCCATCCATCCATCCATCCATCCCTCCATCCATCCGTCCATCCATCCATCCATCCAGCCTTCCATCCATCCATCCAGCCAACCAGCCATCCAGCCATCCAGCCAGCCATCCAGACATCCAGCCATCCATCCAGCCGTCCATCCAGCCTTCCACCCATCCTTCCATCCCTCCAGCCAGCCATCCATCCAGCCATCCATTCGGCCATTCATCCATCCATCCATCCCTCCAGCCAGCCATCCATCCAGCCATCCCTCCATCCAGCCATCCATCCAGCCATCAATCCACCATCCATCCCTCCAGCCAGCCATCCAGCCAGCCATCCCTCCATCCAGCCGTCCATCCAGCCATCCATCCATCCCTCCAGCCATCCACCCATACAGCCATCCCTCCATCCAGCCATCCATCCAGCCAATAATCCATCCATCCATCCCTCCAGCCAGCCATCCATCCAGCCACCCCACCATCCAGCCATCAATCCAGCCATCCATCCATCCCTCCAGCCAGCCAACCATCCAGCCATCCCTCCATCCAGCCATCCATCCAGCCATCCATCCATCCATCCCTCCAGCCAGCCATCCATCGAGCCATCCATCCATCCAGCCAGCCATCCAGCCATCCATCCATCAATCCATCCCTCCAGCCAGCCATGCATCCAGCCATCCTTCCATCCAGCCGTCCATCCGGCCAACCATCCATGACTCCATTCCTCCAGCCAGCCATCCATCCAACCATCCTTCGATCTAGCCATCCATTCAGCCATCCATCCATCCATCCCTCCAGCCAGCCATCCATCCAGCCTTCCATCCATCCAGCCATCCGTCCAGCCATTCATTAATCCATCCATTCCTCCAGCAAACAATCCATCCAGCCATCCATCCAGCCATCCATCCAGCCATCCATCAATCCATCCCTCCAGCCAGTCATCCATCCAGCCATCCATCCATCCAGCCATCCATCCAGCCATCCATCCATCCATCCATCCCTCCAGCCAGCCATCCATCCAGCCATCCATCCATCCTGACATCCGTCCAGCCATCCATCCATCCATCCATCCCTCCAGCCAGCCAACCATCCGGACATCCATCCATCCAGCCATCCACCCAGCCACCCATCCATCCATCCATCTCTCAAGCCAGCCAGCCATTCAGCCATCCATCTATCCAGCCATCCAACCAGCCATCCATCCAGCCATCCCTCCAGCCAGCCATCCATCCATCTATCCCTCCAGCCAGCCATCCATCCAGCCATCCATCCATCCAGCCATCCATCCAGCCATCCATCCATCAATCCATCCATCCATCCAGCCATCCATCCAGCCATCCATCCATCCATCCGTCCATCCAGCCATCCATCCTGCCATCCATCCAGCCATCCATCCATCCTTCAAACCCTCCAGCCAGCCATCCATCCAGCCATCCATCCAACCAGCCATCCATCGAACCATCCACCCATCCATCACTCCAGCCATCCATCCATCCAGCCATCCATCCATCCATCCATCCATCCCTCCAGCCAGCCATCCATCCAGCCAGCCATCCATCCATCCCTCCAGCCAATCGCCCATCCAGCCGTCCATCCATCCAGCCATCCATCCAGCCATCCATCCAGCCATCCATCCCTCCAGCAATTCATCCATCCAACCATTCCTCCATCCAGCATCCATCCAGCCATCCATCCATCCATCCATCCCTCCAGCCAGATATCCATCCAGCCATCCCTCCATCCATCCGTCCATCCATCCATCCATCCAGCCATCCATCCATCCAGCCAGCCTTCCATCCAGCCATCCCTCCATACAGCCATCCATGCAGCCATCCCTCCCTCCAGCCATCCTTCCAGCCAATAATCCATCCATCCATCCCTCCAGCCAGCCATCCATCCAGCCATCCCTCCATCCAGCCATCCATCCATCCCTCCAGCCAGCCAAACATCCAGCCATCCCTCCATCCAGCCATCCATCCAGCCATCCATCCATCCATCCATCCATGCCTCCAGCCAGCCATCCATCGAGCCATCCATCCATCCAGCCAGCCATCCAGCCAACCATCCATCAATCCATCCCTCCAGCCAGCCATGCATCCAGCCGTCCTTCCATCCAGCCGTCCATCCGGCCATCCATCCATGACTCCATTCCTCCAGCCAGCCATCCATCCAGCCATCCATCGATCTAGCCATCCATTCAGCCAGCCATCCATCCATCCCTCCAGCCAGCCATCCATCCAGCCTTCCATCCATCCAGCCATCCGTCCAGCCATTCATTAATCCATCCATTCCTCCAGCCAGCAATCCATCCAGCCATCCATCCAGCCATCCATCCATCGAACCATCCCTCCAGCCAGCCATCCATCCAGCCATCCATCCATCCATCCATCCCTCCAGCCAGCCATCCATCCAGCCATCCATCCATCCAGACATCCATCCAGCCATCCATCCAACCATCTATCCCTCCAGCCAGCCATCCATCCGGACATCCATCCATCCAGCCATCCATTCAGCCACCCATCCATCCATCCATCTCTCCATTAAGCCATCCATCCAGCCATCCATCCAGCACTCCATCCATCCATCCAGCCAGCCATTCATCCATGCATCCATCCATCCATCCATCCCTCCAGCCAGCCATCCATCCATCCATCCCTCCAGCCAGCCATCCATCCAGCCATCCATCCATCCCGCCATCCATCCATCCATCCATCCCTCCAGCCAGCCATCCATCCAGCCATCCATCCATCCATCCCTCCAGCCAATCGCCCATCCAGCCGTCCATCCATCCAGCCATCCATCCAGCCATCCATCCAGCCATCCATCCCTCCAGCAATCCATCCATCCAACCATTCCTCCATCCAGCCATCCATCCAGCCATCCAGCCATCCATCCATCCCTCCAGCCAGATATCCATCCAGCCATCCCTCCATCCATCCGTCCATCCATCCATCCATCCAGCCATCCATCCATCCAGCCTTCCATCCAGCCATCCCTCCATACAGCCATCCATCCAGCCATCCATCCATCCGTCACTCCAGCCAGTCATCCCTCCATCCAGCCATCCATCCAGCCATCCATCCATCCCTCCAGCCAGCCACCCATCCAGCCATCCCTCCATCCAGCCATCCATCCAGCCAATAATCCATCCATCCATCCCTTCAGCCAGCCATCCATCCAGCCATCCCTCCATCCAGCCATCCATCCAGCCATCCATCCATTCCTCCAGCCAGCCAACCATCCAGCCATCCCTCCACCCAGCCATCCATCCAGCCATCCATCCATCCCGCCATCCATCCAGCCATCCATCCATCATTCCATCCATCCATCCAGCCATCCATCCAGCCATCCATCCATCCATCCATCCCTCCAGCCAGCCATCCATCCAGCCATCCCTCCATCCATCCGTCCATCCATCCATCCATCCAGCCATCCATCCATCCGGCCAGCCTTCCATCCAGCCATCCCGCCATATTGCCATCCATCCAGCCATCCATCCATTCGTCACTCCAGCCAGCCATCCTTCCAGCCATCCCTCCATCCAGCCATCCATCCAGCCATCCATCCATCCATCCATCCAGCCATCCATCCAGCAATCCATCCATCCAGACTTCCAGCCATCCAGCCATCCATCCATCCAGCCATCCATCCATCCAGCTAGCCATCCATCCATCCATCCAGCCATCCATCCAGCCATCCATCCATCCAGCCATCCATCCAGCCATCCATCCATCCATCCATCCCTTCAGCCAGCCAATCATCCAGCCATCCATCCATCCAGCCATCCATCCAGCCATCCATCCATCCATCCATCCCTCCAGCAAGCCATTCATCCAGCCATTCATCCATCCAGCCATCCATCCAGCCATCCATCCATTCATCCCTCCAGCCAGCCATCAATCCAGCCATCCGTCCATCCAGCCATCCATCCATCCATCCATGCATTCATCCATCTCTCCATCCAGCCATCCATCCAGCCATTCATCCATCCATCCATACCTCCAGCCGGCCAGCCATCCATTCATCCATCCATCCAGCCATCCATTCAGCCATCCATCCATCAATCCATCCGCCCAGCCAGCCACCCATCCAGCCAACCAGCCATCCCGCCATCCATCCAGCCATCTATCCATTCATCCATCATTCCAGCGAACCATCCATCCAGCCATCCATCCATCCAGCCATCCATTTAGCCATCCATCCATCCATCCATCCCATCAGCCAGACATCCATTCGGCCATCCATCCATCCAGACATCCATTCATCCATCCCTCCAGCCAGCCATCCATCCAGCCATCCATCCATCCAGCCATCCATCCAGCCATCCATCCATCCATCCATCCCTCCTGCCAGCCATCCATCCAGCCATCCATCCATCCAACCATCCATCCAGCCATCCATCCGTCCCTCCAGCCAGCCATCCATCCAGCCATCCATCCAGCCATCCATCGAGCCATCCATCCATCCATCCTTCCCTCCAGCCAGCCATCCATCCAGCCAGCCATCCATACAGCCACCCATCCAGCCATCCATCCATCCATCCATCCCTCCAGCCAGTCATCCATCCAGCCATCCCTCCATCCAACCATCCATCCAGCCATCGAACCATTCATCCATTCTTCCAGCCATCCATCCAGTCATCCATCCATCCATCCATCCCTCCAGCCAGCCAGTCATTAAGCCATCCATCCATCCATCCGTCCATCCAGCCATCCATCCAGCCATCCATCCCTCCAGCCAGCCATCCATCCAGCCATCCCTCCTTCCAGCCATCCATCCAGCCATCCATCCATCCATCGATCCCTCCAGCCAGCCAACCATCCAGCCATCCCTCCATCCAGCCATCCATCCATCCAACCCACCAGCCAGCCATCCATCCAGCCATCCATCCAGCTATCCATCCAGCCATCCATCCATCAATCCATCCCTTAAGCCAGCCATCCGTCCAGCCATCCCTCCTTCCAGCCATCCATCCAGCCATCCATCCATCCATCGATCCCTCCAGCCAGCCAACCATCCAGCCATCCCTCCATCCAGCCATCCATCCATCCATCCCACCAGCCAGCCATCCATCCAGCCATCCATCCAGCTATCCATCCAGCCATCCATTCTTCAATCCATCCCTTAAGCCAGCCATCCGTCCAGCCATCCATCCATCCAGCCGTCCATCCAGCCGTCCATTCATCCATCCGTCCCTTCAGCCTGCCATCCATCCAGCCATCCATCCATCCAGCCATCCATCCAGCCATCCATCCATCAATCCATTCATCCAGCCAGCCATCCATCCAGCCATCCATCCATCCTGCCATCCATCCAGCCATCCATTCAGCAATCCATCCATCCATCCTTCACTCCAACCAGCCAACCATTCGGCCATCCATCCATTCAGCCATCCATTCATCCATAGTACCAGCCAGCCATCCATCAAGCCGTCCATCCAGCCATCCATCCATCCAGCCATCCATCCATCCAGCCATCCATCCAGCCATCCATCCATCCATCCATCCCTCCAGCCATCCATCCATCCAGGCATCCATCCATCCAGCTATCCATCCAGCCATCCATCCTTCCATCCATCCCTCCAGCCAGCCATCCATCCAGCCATCCATCCATCCAGCCATCCATGCAGCCATCCATCCATCCATCCATCCCTCCAGCCAGTCATCCATCCAGCCATCCATCCATCCAGCCATCCATCCATCCATCCATTCATCCATCCATCCCTCCAGCCAGCCATTCCTCCAGCCATCCATCCATTCAGCTATCCATCCAGCCATCCATCCATCCATCCATCCCTCCAGCCAGCCATCTATCCAGCCATCCCTCTATCCAGCTATCCATCCAGCCATCCATCCATCCATCCATCCCTCCAGCCAGCCATACATCCAGCCATCCATCGATCCAGCCATCCATCCAGCCCTCCATCCATCCATCCATCCCTCCAGCCAGCCAGTCATTAAGCCATCCATCCATCCAGCCATCCATCCAGCCATCCATTCATCCATCCATCCCTCCAGCCAGCCATCCATCCAGCCATCCCTCCATCCAGACATCCATCCAGCCATCCATCCATCCATCCATCCCTCCAGCCAGCCAACCATCCAGCTATCCCTCCATCCATCCATCCATCCATCCCTCCAGCCAGCCATCCATCCAGCCATCCATCCATCCAGCCATCCATCCAGCCATCCATCCATCAATCCATCCCTTCAGCCAGCCATCCATCCAGCCATCCATCCAGCCAGCCATCCATCCAGCCATCCCTCCATCCAGCCATCCATCCAGCCATCCATCCATTCCTCCAGCCAGCCAACCATCCAGACATCCCTCCATCCAGCCATCCATCCAGCCATCCATCCATCCATCCATCCCTCCAGCCAGCCATCCATCGAGCCATCCATCCATCCAGCCAGCCATCCAGACAACCATCCATCAATCCATCCCTCCAGCCAGCCATGCATCCAGCCATCCTTCCATCCAGCCGTCCATCCGGCCATCCATCCATGACTCCATTCCTCCAGCAAGCCACCCATCCAGCCATCCATCGATCTAGCCATCCATTCAGCCAGCCATCCATCCATCCCTCCAGCCAGCCATCCATCCAGCCTTCCATCCATCCAGACATCCGTCCAGCTATTCATTAATCCATCCATTCCTCCAGCCAGCAATCCATCCAGCCATCCATCCAGCCATCCATCCAGCCATCCATCCATCCATCCATCCCTCCAGCCAGCCATCCATCCAGCCATCCATCCATCCAGACATCCATCCAGCCATCCATCCAACCATCTATCCCTCCAGCCAGCCATCCATCCGGACATCCATCCATCCAGCCATCCATTCAGCCACCCATCCATCCATCCATCTCTCCAGCCAGCCAGCCATCCAGCCATCCATTTATCCAGCCATCCATCCAGCCATCCATCCATCCATCCCTCCAGCCAGCCATCCATCCATCCATCCCTCCAGCCAGCCATCCATCCAGCCATCCCTCCATCCAACCATCCATCCAGCCATCGAACCATTCATCCATTCTTCCAGCCATCCATCCAGTCATCCATCCATCCATCCATCCCTCCAGCCAGCCAGTCATTAAGCCATCCATCCATCCATCCGTCCATCCAGCCATCCATCCAGCCATCCATCCCTCCAGCCAGCCATCCATCCAGCCATCCCTCCTTCCAGCCATCCATCCAGCCATCCATCCATCCATCGATCCCTCCAGCCAGCCAACCATCCAGCCATCCCTCCATCCAGCCATCCATCCATCCACCCCACCAGCCAGCCATCCATCCAGCCATCCATCCAGCTATCCATCCAGCCATCCATCCATCAATCCATCCCTTAAGCCAGCCATCCGTCCAGCCATCCCTCCTTCCAGCCATCCATCCAGCCATCCATCCATCCATCGATCCCTCCAGCCAGCCAACCATCCAGCCATCCCTCCATCCAGCCATCCATCCATCCATCCCACCAGCCAGCCATCCATCCAGCCATCCATCCAGCTATCCATCCAGCCATCCATTCTTCAATCCATCCCTTAAGCCAGCCATCCGTCCAGCCATCCATCCATCCAGCCGTCCATCCAGCCGTCCATTCATCCATCCGTCCCTTCAGCCTGCCATCCATCCAGCCATCCATCCATCCAGCCATCCATCCAGCC
The DNA here is from genome assembly GCF_047496885.1 of Scyliorhinus torazame. Taxonomy (NCBI): domain Eukaryota; kingdom Metazoa; phylum Chordata; class Chondrichthyes; order Carcharhiniformes; family Scyliorhinidae; genus Scyliorhinus; species Scyliorhinus torazame. The sequence continues at coordinate 280,630,965 of NC_092708.1, read as the reverse complement.
ATCCATCCATCAATCCATTCATCCAGCCAGCCATCCATCCAGCCATCCATCCATCCTGCCATCCATCCAGCCATCCATTCAGCAATCCATCCATCCATCCTTCACTCCAACCAGCCAACCATTCGGCCATCCATCCATTCAGCCATCCATTCATCCATAGTACCAGCCAGCCATCCATCAAGCCGTCCATCCAGCCATCCATCCATCCAGCCATCCATCCATGCAGCCATCCATCCAGCCATCCATCCATCCATCCATCCCTCCAGCCATCCATCCATCCAGGCATCCATCCATCCAGCTATCCATCCAGCCATCCATCCTTCCATCCATCCCTCCAGTCAGCCATCCATCCAGCCATCCATCCATGCAGCCATCCATGCAGCCATCCATCCATCCATCCATCCCTCCAGCCAGTCATCCATCCAGCCATCCATCCATCCAGCCATCCATCCAGCCATCCATTCATCCATCCATCCCTCCAGCCAGCCATTCCTCCAGCCATCCATCCATTCAGCTATCCATCCAGCCATCCATCCATCCATCCATCCCTCCAGCCAGCCATCTATCCAGCCATCCCTCTATCCAGCTATCCATCCAGCCATCCATCCATCCATCCATCCCTCCAGCCAGCCATACATCCAGCCATCCATCGATCCAGCCATCCATCCAGCCCTCCATCCATCCATCCTTCCCTCCAGCCAGCCAGTCATTAAGCCATCCATCCATCCAGCCATCCATCCAGCCATCCATTCATCCATCCATCCCTCCAGCCAGCCATCCATCCAGCCATCCCTCCATCCAGACATCCATCCAGCCATCCATCCATCCATCCATCCCTCCAGCCAGCAAACCATCCAGCTATCCCTCCATCCATCCATCCATCCATCCATCCCTCCAGCCAGCCATCCATCCAGCCATCCATCCATCCAGCCATCCATCCAGCCATCCATCCATCAATCCATCCCTTCAGCCAGCCATCCATCCAGCCATCCATCCAGCCAGCCATCCATCCAGCCATCCCTCCATCCAGCCATCCATCCAGCCATCCATCCATTCCTCCAGCCAGCCAACCATCCAGACATCCCTCCATCCAGCCATCCATCCAGCCATCCATCCATCCATCCATCCTTCCAGCCAGCCATCCATCGAGCCATCCATCCATCCAGCCAGCCATCCAGACAACCATCCATCAATCCATCCCTCCAGCCAGCCATGCATCCAGCCATCCTTCCATCCAGCCGTCCATCCGGCCATCCATCCATGACTCCATTCCTCCAGCAAGCCACCCATCCAGCCATCCATCGATCTAGCCATCCATCCAGCCATCCATCCATCCATCCCACCAGCCAGCCATCCATCCAGCCATCCATCCAGCTATCCATCCAGCCATCCATTCTTCAATCCATCCCTTAAGCCAGCCATCCGTCCAGCCATCCATCCATCCAGCCGTCCATCCAGCCGTCCATTCATCCATCCGTCCCTTCAGCCTGCCATCCATCCAGCCATCCATCCATCCAGCCATCCATCCAGCCATCCATCCATCAATCCATTCATCCAGCCAGCCATCCATCCAGCCATCCATCCATCCTGCCATCCATCCAGCCATCCATTCAGCAATCCATCCATCCATCCTTCACTCCAACCAGCCAACCATTCGGCCATCCATCCATTCAGCCATCCATTCATCCATAGTACCAGCCAGCCATCCATCAAGCCGTCCATCCAGCCATCCATCCATCCAGCCATCCATCCATGCAGCCATCCATCCAGCCATCCATCCATCCATCCATCCCTCCAGCCATCCATCCATCCAGGCATCCATCCATCCAGCTATCCATCCAGCCATCCATCCTTCCATCCATCCCTCCAGTCAGCCATCCATCCAGCCATCCATCCATGCAGCCATCCATGCAGCCATCCATCCATCCATCCATCCCTCCAGCCAGTCATCCATCCAGCCATCCATCCATCCAGCCATCCATCCAGCCATCCATTCATCCATCCATCCCTCCAGCCAGCCATTCCTCCAGCCATCCATCCATTCAGCTATCCATCCAGCCATCCATCCATCCATCCATCCCTCCAGCCAGCCATCTATCCAGCCATCCCTCTATCCAGCTATCCATCCAGCCATCCATCCATCCATCCATCCCTCCAGCCAGCCATACATCCAGCCATCCATCGATCCAGCCATCCATCCAGCCCTCCATCCATCCATCCTTCCCTCCAGCCAGCCAGTCATTAAGCCATCCATCCATCCAGCCATCCATCCAGCCATCCATTCATCCATCCATCCCTCCAGCCAGCCATCCATCCAGCCATCCCTCCATCCAGACATCCATCCAGCCATCCATCCATCCATCCATCCCTCCAGCCAGCAAACCATCCAGCTATCCCTCCATCCATCCATCCATCCATCCATCCCTCCAGCCAGCCATCCATCCAGCCATCCATCCATCCAGCCATCCATCCAGCCATCCATCCATCAATCCATCCCTTCAGCCAGCCATCCATCCAGCCATCCATCCAGCCAGCCATCCATCCAGCCATCCCTCCATCCAGCCATCCATCCAGCCATCCATCCATTCCTCCAGCCAGCCAACCATCCAGACATCCCTCCATCCAGCCATCCATCCAGCCATCCATCCATCCATCCATCCTTCCAGCCAGCCATCCATCGAGCCATCCATCCATCCAGCCAGCCATCCAGACAACCATCCATCAATCCATCCCTCCAGCCAGCCATGCATCCAGCCATCCTTCCATCCAGCCGTCCATCCGGCCATCCATCCATGACTCCATTCCTCCAGCAAGCCACCCATCCAGCCATCCATCGATCTAGCCATCCATTCAGCCAGCCATCCATCCATCCCTCCAGCCAGCCATCCATCCAGCCTTCCATCCATCCAGCCATCCGTCCAGCTATTCATTAATCCATCCATTCCTCCAGCCAGCAATCCATCCAGCCATCCATCCAGCCATCCATCCAGCCATCCATCCATCCATCCATCCCTCCAGCCAACCATCCATCCAGCCATCCATCCATCCAGACATCCATCCAGCCATCCATCCAACCATCTATCCCTCCAGCCAGCCATCCATCCGGACATCCATCCATCCAGCCATCCATTCAGCCACCCATCCATCCATCCATCTCTCCAGCCAGCCAGCCATCCAGCCATCCATTTATCCAGCCATCCATTCGGCCATCCATCCATCCATCCCTCCAGCCAGCCATCCATCCATCCATCCCTCCAGCCAGCCATCCATCCAGCCATCCATCCATCCCGCCATCCATCCAGCCATCCAACCATCAGTCCATCCATCCATCCAGCCATCCATCCAGCCATCCATCCAGCCATCCATCCATCCATCCAGCCAGCCATTCATCCATGCATCCATCCATCCATCCATCCCTCCAGCCAGCCATCCATCCAGCCATCCATCCATCCAGCCATCCATCCATCCAGCCATCCATCCAGCCATCCATCCATCCATCCATCCCTCCATCCATCCGTCCATTCATCCATCCATCCAGCCTTCCATCCATCCATCCAGCCAACCCGCCATCCATCCATCCAGCCAGCCATCCAGACATCCAGCCATCCATCCAGCCGTCCATCCAGCCTTCCACCCATCCTTCCATCCCTCCAGCCAGCCATCCATCCAGCCATCCATTCGGCCATTCATCCATCCATCCATCCCTCCAGCCAGCCATCCATCCAGCCATCCCTCCATCCAGCCATCCATCCAGCCATCAATCCACCATCCATCCCTCCAGCCAGCCATCCAGCCAGCCATCCCTCCGTCCAGCCGTCCATCCAGCCATCCATCCATCCCTCCAGCCATCCACCCATACAGCCATCGCTCCATCCAGCCATCCATCCAGCCAATAATCCATCCATCCATCCCTCCAGCCAGCCATCCATCCAGCCACCCCACCATCCAGCCATCAATCCAGCCATCCATCCATCCCTCCAGCCAGCCAACCATCCAGCCATCCCTCCATCCAGCCATCCATCCAGCCATCCATCCATCCATCCCTCCAGCCAGCCATCCATCGAGCCATCCCTCCAGCCAGCCATCCATCCAGCCATCCATCCATCCTGACATCCGTCCAGCCATCCATCCATCCATCCATCCCTCCAGCCAGCCAACCATTCGGACATCCATCCATCCAGCCATCCACCCAGCCACCCATCCATCCATCCATCTCTCAAGCCAGCCAGCCATTCAGCCATCCATCTATCCAGCCATCCAACCAGCCATCCATCCAGCCATCCCTCCAGCCAGCCATCCATCCATCTATCCCTCCAGCCAGCCAGCCATCCAGCCATCCATCCATCCAGCCATCCATCCAGCCATCCATCCATCAATCCATCCATCCATCCAGCCATCCATCCAGCCATCCATCCATCCATCCGTCCATCCAGCCATCCATCCTGCCATCCATCCAGCCATCCATCCATCCTTCAAACCCTCCAGCCAGCCATCCATCCAGCCATCCATCCAACCAGCCATCCATCGAACCATCCACCCATCCATCACTCCAGCCATCCATCCATCCAGCCATCCATCCATCCATCCATCCATCCCTCCAGCCAGCCATCCATCCAGCCAGCCATCCATCCATCCCTCCAGCCAATCGCCCATCCAGCCGTCCATCCATCCAGCCATCCATCCAGCCATCCATCCAGCCATCCATCCCTCCAGCAATTCATCCATCCAACCATTCCTCCATCCAGCATCCATCCAGCCATCCATCCATCCATCCATCCCTCCAGCCAGATATCCATCCAGCCATCCCTCCATCCATCCGTCCATCCATCCATCCATCCAGCCATCCATCTATCCAGCCAGCCTTCCATCCAGCCATCCCTCCATACAGCCATCCATGCAGCCATCCCTCCATCCAGCCATCCATCCAGCCAATAATCCATCCATCCATCCCTCCAGCCAGCCATCCATCCAGCCATCCCTCCATCCAGCCATCCATCCATCCCTCCAGCCAGCCAAACATCCAGCCATCCCTCCATCCAGCCATCCATCCAGCCATCCATCCTTCCATCCATCCATCCCTCCAGCCAGCCATCCATCGAGCCATCCATCCATCCAGCCAGCCATCCAGCCAACCATCCATCAATCCATCCCTCCAGCCAGCCATGCATCCAGCCGTCCTTCCATCCAGCCGTCCATCCGGCCATCCATCCATGACTCCATTCCTCCAGGCAGCCATCCATCCAGCCATCCATCGAGCTAGCCATCCATTCAGCCAGCCATCCATCCATCCCTCCAGCCAGCCATCCATCCAGCCTTCCATCCATCCAGCCATCCGTCCAGCCATTCATTAATCCATCCATTCCTCCAGCCAGCAATCCATCCAGCCATCCATCCAGCCATCCATCCATCGAACCATCCCTCCAGCCAGCCATCCATCCATCCAGCCATCCATCCATCCATCCATCCCTCCAGCCAGCCATCCATCCAGCCATCCATCCATCCAGACATCCATCCAGCCATCCATCCAACCATCTATCCCTCCAGCCAGCCATCCATCCGGACATCCATCCATCCAGCCATCCATTCAGCCACCCATCCATCCATCCATCTCTCCATTAAGCCATCCATCCAGCCATCCATCCAGCCATCCATCCATCCATCCAGCCAGCCATTCATCCATGCATCCATCCATCCATCCATCCCTCCAGCCAGCCATCCATCCATCCATCCCTCCAGCCAGCCATCCATCCAGCCATCCATCCATCCCGCCATCCATCCATCCATCCATCCCTCCAGCCAGCCATCCATCCAGCCATCCATCCATCCATCCCTCCAGCCAATCGCCCATCCAGCCGTCCATCCATCCAGCCATCCATCCAGCCATCCATCCAGCCATCCATCCCTCCAGCAATCCATCCATCCAACCATTCCTCCATCCAGCCATCCATCCAGCCATCCATCCATCCATCCATCCCTCCAGCCAGATATCCATCCAGCCATCCCTCCATCCATCCGTCCATCCATCCATCCATCCAGCCATCCATCCATCCAGCCTTCCATCCAGCCATCCCTCCATACAGCCATCCATCCAGCCATCCATCCATCCGTCACTCCAGCCAGTCATCCCTCCATCCAGCCATCCATCCAGCCATCCATCCATCCCTCCAGCCAGCCACCCATCCAGCCATCCCTCCATCCAGCCATCCATCCAGCCAATAACCCATCCATCCATCCCTTCAGCCAGCCATCCATCCAGCCATCCCTCCATCCAGCCATCCATCCAGCCATCCATCCATTCCTCCAGCCAGCCAACCATCCAGCCATCCCTCCATCCAGCCATCCATCCAGCCATCCATCCATCCCGCCATCCATCCAGCCATCCATCCATCAGACCATCCATCCATCCAGCCATCCATCCAGCCATCCATCCATCCATCCATCCCTCCAGCCAGCCATCCATCCAGCCATCCCTCCATCCATCCGTCCATCCATCCATCCATCCAGCCATCCATCCATCCGGCCAGCCTTCCATCCAGCCATCCCGCCATATTGCCATCCATCCAGCCATCCATCCATTCGTCACTCCAGTCAGCCATCCTTCCAGCCATCCCTCCATCCAGCCATCCATCCAGCCATCCATCCATCCATCCATCCAGCCATCCATCCAGCAATCCATCCATCCAGACTTCCAGCCATCCAGCCATCCATCCATCCAGCCATCCATCCATCCAGCTATCCATCCATCCAGGCATCCATCCAGCCATCCATCCATCCAGCCATCCATCCAGCCATCCATCCATCCATCCATCCATCCCTCCAGCCAGCCAATCATCCAGCCATCCATCCATCCAGCCATCCATCCAGCCATCCATCCATCCATCCATCCCTCCAGCAAGCCATTCATCCAGCCATCCGTCCATCCAGCCATCCACCCAGCCATCCATGCATTCATCCATCTCTCCATCCAGCCATCCATCCAGCCATTCATCCATCCATCCATACCTCCAGCCGGCCAGCCACCCATTCATCCATCCATCCAGCCATCCATTCAGCCATCCATCCATCAATCCATCCGCCCAGCCAGCCACCCATCCAGCCAACCAGCCATCCCGCCATCCATCCAGCCATCTATCCATTCATTCATCCCTCCAGCGAACCATCCATCCAGCCATCCATCCATCCAGCCATCCATTTAGCCATCCATCCATCCATCCATCCCATCAGCCAGACATCCATTCGGCCATCCATCCATCCAGACATCCATTCATCCATCCCTCCAGCCAGCGATCCATCCAGCCATCCATCCATCCAGCCATCCATCCAGCCATCCATCAATCCATCCATCCCTCCTGCCAGCCATCCATCCAGCCATCCATCCATCCAACCATCCATCCAGCCATCCATCCGTCCCTCCAGCCAGCCATCCATCCAGCCATCCATCCATCCAGCCATCCATCGAGCCATCCATCCATCCATCCTTCCCTCCAGCCAGCCATCCATCCAGCCATCCATCCATACAGCCACCCATCCAGCCATCCATCCATCCATCCATCCCTCCAGCCAGTCATCCATCCAGCCATCCCTCCATCCAACCATCCATCCAGCCATCCAACCATTCATCCATTCTTCCAGCCATCCATCCAGTCATCCATCCATCCATCCATCCCTCCAGCCAGCCAGTCATTAAGCCATCCATCCATCCATCCGTCCATCCAGCCATCCATCCAGCCATCCATCCCTCCAGCCAGCCATCCATCCAGCCATCCCTCCTTCCAGCCATCCATCCAGCCATCCATCCATCCATCGATCCCTCCAGCCAGCCAACCATCCAGCCATCCCTCCATCCAGCCATCCATCCATCCACCCCACCAGCCAGCCATCCATCCAGCCATCCATCCAGCTATCCATCCAGCCATCCATCCATCCAGGCATCCATCCATCCAGCTATCCATCCAGCCATCCATCCATCCAGCCATCCATCCAGCCATCCATCCATCCATCCATCCCTCCAGCCATCCATCCATCCAGGCATCCATCCATCCAGCTATCCATCCAGCCATCCATCCATCCATCCATCCCTCCAGCCAGCCATCCATCCAGCCATCCATCCATCCAGCCATCCATGCAGCCATCCATCCATCCATCCATCCCTCCAGCCAGTCATCCATCCAGCCATCCATCCATCCAGCCATCCATCCAGCCATCCATTCATCCATCCATCCCTCCAGCCAGCCATTCCTCCAGCCATCCATCCATTCAGCTATCCATCCAGCCAGCCATCCATCCAGCCATCCATCCATCCAGCCATCCATCCAGCCATCCATCCATCCATCCATCCCTCCTGCCAGCCATCCATCCAGCCATCCATCCATCCAACCATCCATCCAGCCATCCATCCGTCCCTCCAGCCAGCCATCCATCCAGCCATCCATCCATCCAGCCATCCATCGAGCCATCCATCCATCCAGCCATCCATCCATCCATCCATCCCTCCTGCCAGCCATCCATCCAGCCATCCATCCATCCAACCATCCATCCAGCCATCCATCCGTCCCTCCAGCCAGCCATCCATCCAGCCATCCATCCAGCCATCCATCGAGCCATCCATCCATCCATCCTTCCCTCCAGCCAGCCATCCATCCAGCCAGCCATCCATGCAGCCACCCATCCAGCCATCCATCCATCCATCCATCCCTCCAGCCAGTCATCCATCCAGCCATCCCTCCATCCAACCATCCATCCAGCCATCGAACCATTCATCCATTCTTCCAGCCATCCATCCAGTCATCCATCCATCCATCCATCCCTCCAGCCAGCCAGTCATTAAGCCATCCATCCATCCATCCGTCCATCCAGCCATCCATCCAGCCATCCATCCCTCCAGCCAGCCATCCATCCAGCCATCCCTCCTTCCAGCCATCCATCCAGCCATCCATCCATCCATCGATCCCTCCAGCCAGCAAACCATCCAGCCATCCCTCCATCCAGCCATCCATCCATCCACCCCACCAGCCAGCCATCCATCCAGCCATCCATCCAGCTATCCATCCAGCCATCCATCCATCAATCCATCCCTTAAGCCAGCCATCCGTCCAGCCATCCCTCCTTCCAGCCATCCATCCAGCCATCCATCCATCCATCGATCCCTCCAGCCAGCCAACCATCCAGCCATCCCTCCATCCAGCCATCCATCCATCCATCCCACCAGCCAGCCATCCATCCAGCCATCCATCCAGCTATCCATCCAGCCATCCATTCTTCAATCCATCCCTTAAGCCAGCCATCCGTCCAGCCATCCATCCATCCAGCCGTCCATCCAGCCGTCCATTCATCCATCCGTCCCTTCAGCCTGCCATCCATCCAGCCATCCATCCATCCAGCCATCCATCCAGCCATCCATCCATCAATCCATTCATCCAGCCAGCCATCCATCCAGCCATCCATCCATCCTGCCATCCATCCAGCCATCCATTCAGCAATCCATCCATCCATCCTTCACTCCAACCAGCCAACCATTCGGCCATCCATCCATTCAGCCATCCATTCATCCATAGTACCAGCCAGCCATCCATCAAGCCGTCCATCCAGCCATCCATCCATCCAGCCATCCATCCATCCAGCCATCCATCCAGCCATCCATCCATCCATCCATCCCTCCAGCCATCCATCCATCCAGGCATCCATCCATCCAGCTATCCATCCAGCCATCCATCCTTCCATCCATCCCTCCAGCCAGCCATCCATCCAGCCATCCATCCATCCAGCCATCCATGCAGCCATCCATCCATCCATCCATCCCTCCAGCCAGTCATCCATCCAGCCATCCATCCATCCAGCCATCCATCCAGCCATCCATTCATCCATCCATCCCTCCAGCCAGCCATTCCTCCAGCCATCCATCCATTCAGCTATCCATCCAGCCATCCATCCATCCATCCATCCCTCCAGCCAGCCATCTATCCAGCCATCCCTCTATCCAGCTATCCATCCAGCCATCCATCCATCCATCCATCCCTCCAGCCAGCCATACATCCAGCCATCCATCGATCCAGCCATCCATCCAGCCCTCCATCCATCCATCCATCCCTCCAGCCAGCCAGTCATTAAGCCATCCATCCATCCAGCCATCCATCCAGCCATCCATTCATCCATCCATCCCTCCAGCCAGCCATCCATCCAGCCATCCCTCCATCCAGACATCCATCCAGCCATCCATCCATCCATCCATCCCTCCAGCCAGCCAACCATCCAGCTATCCCTCCATCCATCCATCCATCCATCCCTCCAGCCAGCCATCCATCCAGCCATCCATCCATCCAGCCATCCATCCAGCCATCCATCCATCAATCCATCCCTTCAGCCAGCCATCCATCCAGCCATCCATCCAGCCAGCCATCCATCCAGCCATCCCTCCATCCAGCCATCCATCCAGCCATCCATCCATTCCTCCAGCCAGCCAACCATCCAGACATCCCTCCATCCAGCCATCCATCCAGCCATCCATCCAGCCATCCATCCCTCCAGCCAGCCATCCATCGAGCCATCCATCCATCCAGCCAGCCATCCAGACAACCATCCATCAATCCATCCCTCCAGCCAGCCATGCATCCAGCCATCCTTCCATCCAGCCGTCCATCCGGCCATCCATCCATGACTCCATTCCTCCAGCAAGCCACCCATCCAGCCATCCATCGATCTAGCCATCCATTCAGCCAGCCATCCATCCATCCCTCCAGCCAGCCATCCATCCAGCCTTCCATCCATCCAGCCATCCGTCCAGCTATTCATTAATCCATCCATTCCTCCAGCCAGCAATCCATCCAGCCATCCATCCAGCCATCCATCCAGCCATCCATCCATCCATCCATCCCTCCAGCCAGCCATCCATCCAGCCATCCATCCATCCAGACATCCATCCAGCCATCCATCCAACCATCTATCCCTCCAGCCAGCCATCCATCCGGACATCCATCCATCCAGCCATCCATTCAGCCACCCATCCATCCATCCATCTCTCCAGCCAGCCAGCCATCCAGCCATCCATTTATCCAGCCATCCATCCAGCCATCCATCCATCCATCCCTCCAGCCAGCCATCCATCCATCCATCCCTCCAGCCAGCCATCCATCCAGCCATCCCTCCATCCAACCATCCATCCAGCCATCGAACCATTCATCCATTCTTCCAGCCATCCATCCAGTCATCCATCCATCCATCCATCCCTCCAGCCAGCCAGTCATTAAGCCATCCATCCATCCATCCGTCCATCCAGCCATCCATCCAGCCATCCATCCCTCCAGCCAGCCATCCATCCAGCCATCCCTCCTTCCAGCCATCCATCCAGCCATCCATCCATCCATCGATCCCTCCAGCCAGCCAACCATCCAGCCATCCCTCCATCCAGCCATCCATCCATCCACCCCACCAGCCAGCCATCCATCCAGCCATCCATCCAGCTATCCATCCAGCCATCCATCCATTAATCCATCCCTTAAGCCAGCCATCCGTCCAGCCATCCCTCCTTCCAGCCATCCATCCAGCCATCCATCCATCCATCGATCCCTCCAGCCAGCCAACCATCCAGCCATCCCTCCATCCAGCCATCCATCCATCCATCCCACCAGCCAGCCATCCATACAGCCATCCATCCAGCTATCCATCCAGCCATCCATTCTTCAATCCATCCCTTAAGCCAGCCATCCGTCCAGCCATCCATCCATCCAGCCGTCCATCCAGCCGTCCATTCATCCATCCGTCCCTTCAGCCTGCCATCCATCCAGCCATCCAGCCATCCAGCCATCCATCCAGCCATCCATCCATCAATCCATTCATCCAGCCAGCCATCCATCCAGCCATCCATCCATCCTGCCATCCATCCAGCCATCCATTCAGCAATCCATCCATCCATCCTTCACTCCAACCAGCCAACCATTCGGCCATCCATCCATTCAGCCATCCATTCATCCATAGTACCAGCCAGCCATCCATCAAGCCGTCCATCCAGCCATCCATCCATCCAGCCATCCATCCATCCAGCCATCCATCCAGCCATCCATCCATCCATCCATCCCTCCAGCCATCCATCCATCCAGGCATCCATCCATCCAGCTATCCATCCAGCCATCCATCCTTCCATCCATCTCTCCAGCTAGCCATCCATCCAGCCATCCATCCATGCAGCCATCCATGCAGCCATCCATCCATCCATCCATCCCTCCAGCCAGTCATCCATCCAGCCATCCATCCATCCAGCCATCCATCCAGCCATCCATTCATCCATCCATCCCTCCAGCCAGCCATTCCTCCAGCCATCCATCCATTCAGCTATCCATCCAGCCATCCATCCATCCATCCATCCCTCCAGCCAGCCATCTATCCAGCCATCCCTCTATCCAGCTATCCATCCAGCCATCCATCCATCCATCCATCCCTCCAGCCAGCCATACATCCAGCCATCCATCGATCCAGCCATCCATCCAGCCCTCCATCCATCCATCCATCCCTCCAGCCAGCCAGTCATTAAGCCATCCATCCATCCAGCCATCCATCCAGCCATCCATTCATCCATCCATCCCTCCAGCCAGCCATCCATCCAGCCATCCCTCCATCCAGACATCCATCCAGCCATCCATCCATCCATCCATCCCTCCAGCCAGCCAACCATCCAGCTATCCCTCCATCCATCCATCCATCCATCCATCCCTCCAGCCAGCCATCCATCCAGCCATCCATCCATCCAGCCATCCATCCAGCCATCCATCCATCAATCCATCCCTTCAGCCAGCCATCCATCCAGCCATCCATCCAGCCAGCCATCCATCCAGCCATCCCTCCATCCAGCCATCCATCCAGCCATCCATCCATTCCTCCAGCCAGCCAACCATCCAGACATCCCTCCATCCAGCCATCCATCCAGCCATCCATCCATCCATCCATCCTTCCAGCCAGCCATCCATCGAGCCATCCATCCATCCAGCCAGCCATCCAGACAACCATCCATCAATCCATCCCTCCAGCCAGCCATGCATCCAGCCATCCTTCCATCCAGCCGTCCATCCGGCCATCCATCCATGACTCCATTCCTCCAGCAAGCCACCCATCCAGCCATCCATCGATCTAGCCATCCATTCAGCCAGCCATCCATCCATCCCTCCAGCCAGCCATCCATCCAGCCTTCCATCCATCCAGCCATCCGTCCAGCTATTCATTAATCCATCCATTCCTCCAGCCAGCAATCCATCCAGCCATCCATCCAGCCATCCATCCAGCCATCCATCCATCCATCCATCCCTCCAGCCAACCATTCATCCAGCCATCCATCCATCCAGACATCCATCCAGCCATCCATCCAACCATCTATCCCTCCAGCCAGCCATCCATCCGGACATCCATCCATCCAGCCATCCATTCAGCCACCCATCCATCCATCCATCTCTCCAGCCAGCCAGCCATCCAGCCATCCATTTATCCAGCCATCCATTCGGCCATCCATCCATCCATCCCTCCAGCCAGCCATCCATCCATCCATCCCTCCAGCCAGCCATCCATCCAGCCATCCATCCATCCCGCCATCCATTAGCCATCCAACCATCAGTCCATCCATCCATCCAGCCATCCATCCAGCCATCCATCCAGCCATCCATCCATCCATCCAGCCAGCCATTCATCCATGCATCCATCCATCCATCCATCCCTCCAGCCAGCCATCCATCCAGCCATCCATCCATCCAGCCATCCATCCATCCAGCCATCCATCCAGCCATCCATCCATCCATCCATCCCTCCATCCATCCGTCCATCCATCCATCCATCCAGCCTTCCATCCATCCATCCAGCCAACCAGCCATCCATCCATCCAGCCAGCCATCCAGACATCCAGCCATCCATCCAGCCGTCCATCCAGCCTTCCACCCATCCTTCCATCCCTCCAGCCAGCCATCCATCCAGCCATCCATTCGGCCATTCATCCATCCATCCATCCCTCCAGCCAGCCATCCATCCAGCCATCCCTCCATCCAGCCATCCATCCAGCCATCAATCCACCATCCATCCCTCCAGCCAGCCATCCAGCCAGCCATCCCTCCATCCAGCCGTCCATCCAGCCATCCATCCATCCCTCCAGCCATCCACCCATACAGCCATCCCTCCATCCAGCCATCCATCCAGCCAATAATCCATCCATCCATCCCTCCAGCCAGCCATCCATCCAGCCACCCCACCATCCAGCCATCAATCCAGCCATCCATCCATCCCTCCAGCCAGCCAACCATCCAGCCATCCCTCCATCCAGCCATCCATCCAGCCATCCATCCATCGATCCCTCCAGCCAGCCAACCATCCAGCCATCCCTCCATCCAGCCATCCATCCATCCATCCCACCAGCCAGCCATCCATACAGCCATCCATCCAGCTATCCATCCAGCCATCCATTCTTCAATCCATCCCTTAAGCCAGCCATCCGTCCAGCCATCCATCCATCCAGCCGTCCATCCAGCCGTCCATTCATCCATCCGTCCCTTCAGCCTGCCATCCATCCAGCCATCCAGCCATCCAGCCATCCATCCAGCCATCCATCCATCAATCCATTCATCCAGCCAGCCATCCATCCAGCCATCCATCCATCCTGCCATCCATCCAGCCATCCATTCAGCAATCCATCCATCCATCCTTCACTCCAACCAGCCAACAATTCGGCCATCCATCCATTCAGCCATCCATTCATCCATAGTACCAGCCAGCCATCCATCAAGCCGTCCATCCAGCCATCCATCCATCCAGCCATCCATCCATCCAGCCATCCATCCAGCCATCCATCCATCCATCCATCCCTCCAGCCATCCATCCATCCAGGCATCCATCCATCCAGCTATCCATCCAGCCATCCATCCTTCCATCCATCTCTCCAGCTAGCCATCCATCCAGCCATCCATCCATGCAGCCATCCATGCAGCCATCCATCCATCCATCCATCCCTCCAGCCAGTCATCCATCCAGCCATCCATCCATCCAGCCATCCATCCAGCCATCCATTCATCCATCCATCCCTCCAGCCAGCCATTCCTCCAGCCATCCATCCATTCAGCTATCCATCCAGCCATCCATCCATCCATCCATCCCTCCAGCCAGCCATCTATCCAGCCATCCCTCTATCCAGCTATCCATCCAGCCATCCATCCATCCATCCATCCCTCCAGCCAGCCATACATCCAGCCATCCATCGATCCAGCCATCCATCCAGCCCTCCATCCATCCATCCATCCCTCCAGCCAGCCAGTCATTAAGCCATCCATCCATCCAGCCATCCATCCAGCCATCCATTCATCCATCCATCCCTCCAGCCAGCCATCCATCCAGCCATCCCTCCATCCAGACATCCATCCAGCCATCCATCCATCCATCCATCCCTCCAGCCAGCCAACCATCCAGCTATCCCTCCATCCATCCATCCATCCATCCATCCCTCCAGCCAGCCATCCATCCAGCCATCCATCCATCCAGCCATCCATCCAGCCATCCATCCATCAATCCATCCCTTCAGCCAGCCATCCATCCAGCCATCCATCCAGCCAGCCATCCATCCAGCCATCCCTCCATCCAGCCATCCATCCAGCCATCCATCCATTCCTCCAGCCAGCCAACCATCCAGACATCCCTCCATCCAGCCATCCATCCAGCCATCCATCCATCCATCCATCCATCCTTCCAGCCAGCCATCCATCGAGCCATCCATCCATCCAGCCAGCCATCCAGACAACCATCCATCAATCCATCCCTCCAGCCAGCCATGCATCCAGCCATCCTTCCATCCAGCCGTCCATCCGGCCATCCATCCATGACTCCATTCCTCCAGCAAGCCACCCATCCAGCCATCCATCGATCTAGCCATCCATTCAGCCAGCCATCCATCCATCCCTCCAGCCAGCCATCCATCCAGCCTTCCATCCATCCAGCCATCCGTCCAGCTATTCATTAATCCATCCATTCCTCCAGCCAGCAATCCATCCAGCCATCCATCCAGCCATCCATCCAGCCATCCATCCATCCATCCATCCCTCCAGCCAACCATCCATCCAGCCATCCATCCATCCAGACATCCATCCAGCCATCCATCCAACCATCTATCCCTCCAGCCAGCCATCCATCCGGACATCCATCCATCCAGCCATCCATTCAGCCACCCATCCATCCATCCATCTCTCCAGCCAGCCAGCCATCCAGCCATCCATTTATCCAGCCATCCATTCGGCCATCCATCCATCCATCCCTCCAGCCAGCCATCCATCCATCCATCCCTCCAGCCAGCCATCCATCCAGCCATCCATCCATCCCGCCATCCATCCAGCCATCCAACCATCAGTCCATCCATCCATCCAGCCATCCATCCAGCCATCCATCCAGCCATCCATCCATCCATCCAGCCAGCCATTCATCCATGCATCCATCCATCCATCCATCCCTCCAGCCAGCCATCCATCCAGCCATCCATCCATCCAGCCAACCATCCATCCAGCCATCCATCCAGCCATCCATCCATCCATCCATCCCTCCATCCATCCGTCCATCCATCCATCCATCCAGCCTTCCATCCATCCATCCAGCCAACCAGCCATCCATCCATCCAGCCAGCCATCCAGACATCCAGCCATCCATCCAGCCGTCCATCCAGCCTTCCACCCATCCTTCCATCCCTCCAGCCAGCCATCCATCCAGCCATCCATTCGGCCATTCATCCATCCATCCATCCCTCCAGCCAGCCATCCATCCAGCCATCCCTCCATCCAGCCATCCATCCAGCCATCAATCCACCATCCATCCCTCCAGCCAGCCATCCAGCCAGCCATCCCTCCATCCAGCCGTCCATCCAGCCATCCATCCATCCCTCCAGCCATCCACCCATACAGCCATCCCTCCATCCAGCCATCCATCCAGCCAATAATCCATCCATCCATCCCTCCAGCCAGCCATCCATCCAGCCACCCCACCATCCAGCCATCAATCCAGCCATCCATCCATCCCTCCAGCCAGCCAACCATCCAGCCATCCCTCCATCCAGCCATCCATCCAGCCATCCATCCATCCATCCCTCCAGCCAGCCATCCATCGAGCCATCCCTCCAGCCAGCCATCCATCCAGCCATCCATCCATCCTGACATCCGTCCAGCCATCCATCCATCCATCCATCCCTCCAGCCAGCCAACCATCCGGACATCCATCCATCCAGCCATCCACCCAGCCACCCATCCATCCATCCATCTCTCAAGCCAGCCAGCCATTCAGCCATCCATCTATCCAGCCATCCAACCAGCCATCCATCCAGCCATCCCTCCAGCCAGCCATCCATCCATCTATCCCTCCAGCCAGCCAGCCATCCAGCCATCCATCCATCCAGCCATCCATCCAGCCATCCATCCATCAATCCATCCATCCATCCAGCCATCCATCCAGCCATCCATCCATCCATCCGTCCATCCAGCCATCCATCCTGCCATCCATCCAGCCATCCATCCATCCTTCAAACCCTCCAGCCAGCCATCCATCCAGCCATCCATCCAACCAGCCATCCATCGAACCATCCACCCATCCATCACTCCAGCCATCCATCCATCCAGCCATCCATCCATCCATCCATCCATCCCTCCAGCCAGCCATCCATCCAGCCAGCCATCCATCCATCCCTCCAGCCAATCGCCCATCCAGCCGTCCATCCATCCAGCCATCCATCCAGCCATCCATCCAGCCATCCATCCCTCCAGCAATTCATCCATCCAACCATTCCTCCATCCAGCATCCATCCAGCCATCCATCCATCCATCCATCCCTCCAGCCAGATATCCATCCAGCCATCCCTCCATCCATCCGTCCATCCATCCATCCATCCAGCCATCCATCCATCCAGCCAGCCTTCCATCCAGCCATCCCTCCATACAACCATCCATGCAGCCATCCCTCCATCCAGCCATCCATCCAGCCAATAATCCATCCATCCATCCCTCCAGCCAGCCATCCATCCAGCCATCCCTCCATCCAGCCATCCATCCATCCCTCCAGCCAGCCAAACATCCAGCCATCCCTCCATCCAGCCATCCATCCAGCCATCCATCCTTCCATCCATCCATCCCTCCAGCCAGCCATCCATCGAGCCATCCATCCATCCAGCCAGCCATCCAGCCAACCATCCATCAATCCATCCCTCCAGCCAGCCATGCATCCAGCCGTCCTTCCATCCAGCCGTCCATCCGGCCATCCATCCATGACTCCATTCCTCCAGGCAGCCATCCATCCAGCCATCCATCGAGCTAGCCATCCATTCAGCCAGCCATCCATCCATCCCTCCAGCCAGCCATCCATCCAGCCTTCCATCCATCCAGCCATCCGTCCAGCCATTCATTAATCCATCCATTCCTCCAGCCAGCAATCCATCCAGCCATCCATCCAGCCATCCATCCATCGAACCATCCCTCCAGCCAGCCATCCATCCATCCAGCCATCCATCCATCCATCCATCCCTCCAGCCAGCCATCCATCCAGCCATCCATCCATCCAGACATCCATCCAGCCATCCATCCAACCATCTATCCCTCCAGCCAGCCATCCATCCGGACATCCATCCATCCAGCCATCCATTCAGCCACCCATCCATCCATCCATCTCTCCATTAAGCCATCCATCCAGCCATCCATCCAGCCATCCATCCATCCATCCAGCCAGCCATTCATCCATGCATCCATCCATCCATCCATCCCTCCAGCCAGCCATCCATCCATCCATCCCTCCAGCCAGCCATCCATCCAGCCATCCATCCATCCCGCCATCCATCCATCCATCCATCCCTCCAGCCAGCCATCCATCCAGCCATCCATCCATCCATCCCTCCAGCCAATCGCCCATCCAGCCGTCCATCCATCCAGCCATCCATCCAGCCATCCATCCAGCCATCCATCCCTCCAGCAATCCATCCATCCAACCATTCCTCCATCCAGCCATCCATCCAGCCATCCATCCATCCATCCATCCCTCCAGCCAGATATCCATCCAGCCATCCCTCCATCCATCCGTCCATCCATCCATCCATCCAGCCATCCATCCATCCAGCCTTCCATCCAGCCATCCCTCCATACAGCCATCCATCCAGCCATCCATCCATCCGTCACTCCAGCCAGTCATCCCTCCATCCAGCCATCCATCCAGCCATCCATCCATCCCTCCAGCCAGCCACCCATCCAGCCATCCCTCCATCCAGCCATCCATCCAGCCAATAATCCATCCATCCATCCCTTCAGCCAGCCATCCATCCAGCCATCCCTCCATCCAGCCATCCATCCAGCCATCCATCCATTCCTCCAGCCAGCCAACCATCCAGCCATCCCTCCATCCAGCCATCCATCCAGCCATCCATCCATCCCGCCATCCATCCAGCCATCCATCCATCAGACCATCCATCCATCCAGCCATCCATCCAGCCATCCATCCATCCATCCATCCCTCCAGCCAGCCATCCATCCAGCCATCCCTCCATCCATCCGTCCATCCATCCATCCATCCAGCCATCCATCCATCCGGCCAGCCTTCCATCCAGCCATCCCGCCATATTGCCATCCATCCAGCCATCCATCCATTCGTCACTCCAGTCAGCCATCCTTCCAGCCATCCCTCCATCCAGCCATCCATCCAGCCATCCATCCATCCATCCATCCAGCCATCCATCCAGCAATCCATCCATCCAGACTTCCAGCCATCCAGCCATCCATCCATCCAGCCATCCATCCATCCAGCTATCCATCCATCCAGGCATCCATCCAGCCATCCATCCATCCAGCCATCCATCCAGCCATCCATCCATCCATCCATCCATCCCTCCAGCCAGCCAATCATCCAGCCATCCATCCATCCAGCCATCCATCCAGCCATCCATCCATCCATCCATCCCTCCAGCAAGCCATTCATCCAGCCATTCATCCATCCAGCCATCCATTCCGCCATCCATCCATTCATCCCTCCAGCCAGCCATCATTCGAGCCATCCGTCCATCCAGCCATTCATCCAGCCATCCATGCATTCATCCATCTCTCCATCCAGCCATCCATCCAGCCATTCATCCATCCAACCATTCCTCCATCCAGCATCCATCCAGCCATCCATCCATCCATCCATCCCTCCAGCCAGATATCCATCCAGCCATCCCTCCATCCATCCGTCCATCCATCCATCCATCCAGCCATCCATCCATCCAGCCAGCCTTCCATCCAGCCATCCCTCCATACAGCCATCCATGCAGCCATCCCTCCATCCAGCCATCCATCCAGCCAATAATCCATCCATCCATCCCTCCAGCCAGCCATCCATCCAGCCATCCCTCCATCCAGCCATCCATCCATCCCTCCAGCCAGCCAAACATCCAGCCATCCCTCCATCCAGCCATCCATCCAGCCATCCATCCTTCCATCCATCCATCCCTCCAGCCAGCCATCCATCGAGCCATCCATCCATCCAGCCAGCCATCCAGCCAACCATCCATCAATCCATCCCTCCAGCCAGCCATGCATCCAGCCGTCCTTCCATCCAGCCGTCCATCCGGCCATCCATCCATGACTCCATTCCTCCAGGCAGCCATCCATCCAGCCATCCATCGAGCTAGCCATCCATTCAGCCAGCCATCCATCCATCCCTCCAGCCAGCCATCCATCCAGCCTTCCATCCATCCAGCCATCCGTCCAGCCATTCATTAATCCATCCATTCCTCCAGCCAGCAATCCATCCAGCCATCCATCCAGCCATCCATCCATCGAACCATCCCTCCAGCCAGCCATCCATCCATCCAGCCATCCATCCATCCATCCATCCCTCCAGCCAGCCATCCATCCAGCCATCCATCCATCCAGACATCCATCCAGCCATCCATCCAACCATCTATCCCTCCAGCCAGCCATCCATCCGGACATCCATCCATCCAGCCATCCATTCAGCCACCCATCCATCCATCCATCTCTCCATTAAGCCATCCATCCAGCCATCCATCCAGCCATCCATCCATCCATCCAGCCAGCCATTCATCCATACATCCATCCATCCATCCATCCCTCCAGCCAGCCATCCATCCATCCATCCCTCCAGCCAGCCATCCATCCAGCCATCCATCCATCCCGCCATCCATCCATCCATCCATCCCTCCAGCCAGCCATCCATCCAGCCATCCATCCATCCATCCCTCCAGCCAATCGCCCATCCAGCCGTCCATCCAACCAGCCATCCATCCAGCCATCCATCCAGCCATCCATCCCTCCAGCAATCCATCCATCCAACCATTCCTCCATCCAGCCATCCATCCAGCCATCCATCCATCCATCCATCCCTCCAGCCAGATATCCATCCAGCCATCCCTCCATCCATCCGTCCATCCATCCATCCATCCAGCCATCCATCCATCCAGCCTTCCATCCAGCCATCCCTCCATACAGCCATCCATCCAGCCATCCATCCATCCGTCACTCCAGCCAGTCATCCCTCCATCCAGCCATCCATCCAGCCATCCATCCATCCCTCCAGCCAGCCACCCATCCAGCCATCCCTCCATCCAGCCATCCATCCAGCCAATAATCCATCCATCCATCCCTTCAGCCAGCCATCCATCCAGCCATCCCTCCATCCAGCCATCCATCCAGCCATCCATCCATTCCTCCAGCCAGCCAACCATCCAGCCATCCCTCCATCCAGCCATCCATCCAGCCATCCATCCATCCCGCCATCCATCCAGCCATCCATCCATCAGACCATCCATCCATCCAGCCATCCATCCAGCCATCCATCCATCCATCCATCCCTCCAGCCAGCCATCCATCCAGCCATCCCTCCATCCATCCGTCCATCCATCCATCCATCCAGCCATCCATCCATCCGGCCAGCCTTCCATCCAGCCATCCCGCCATATTGCCATCCATCCAGCCATCCATCCATTCGTCACTCCAGTCAGCCATCCTTCCAGCCATCCCTCCATCCAGCCATCCATCCAGCCATCCATCCATCCATCCATCCAGCCATCCATCCAGCAATCCATCCATCCAGACTTCCAGCCATCCAGCCATCCATCCATCCAGCCATCCATCCATCCAGCTATCCATCCATCCAGGCATCCATCCAGCCATCCATCCATCCAGCCATCCATCCAGCCATCCATCCATCCATCCATCCATCCCTCCAGCCAGCCAATCATCCAGCCATCCATCCATCCAGCCATCCATCCAGCCATCCATCCATCCATCCATCCCTCCAGCAAGCCATTCATCCAGCCATTCATCCATCCAGCCATCCATTCCGCCATCCATCCATTCATCCCTCCAGCCAGCCATCATTCCAGCCATCCGTCCATCCAGCCATCCATCCAGCCATCCATGCATTCATCCATCTCTCCATCCAGCCAACCATCCAGCCATTCATCCATCCATCCATACCTCCAGCCGGCCAGCCATCCATTCATCCATCCATCCAGCCATCCATTCAGCCATCCATCCATCAATCCATCCGCCCAGCCAGCCACCCATCCAGCCAACCAGCCATCCCGCCATCCATCCAGCCATCTATCCATTCATCCATCCCTCCAGCGAACCATCCATCCAGCCATCCATCCATCCAGCCATCCATTTAGCCATCCATCCATCCATCCATCCCATCAGCCAGACATCCATTCGGCCATGCATCCATCCAGACATCCATTCATCCATCCCTCCAGCCAGCCATCCATCCAGCCATCCATCCATCCAGCCATCCATCCAGCCATCCATCAATCCATCCATCCCTCCTGCCAGCCATCCATCCAGCCATCCATCCATCCAACCATCCATCCAGCCATCCATCCGTCCCTCCAGCCAGCCATCCATCCAGCCATCCATCCATCCAGCCATCCATCGAGCCATCCATCCATCCATCCTTCCCTCCAGCCAGCCATCCATCCAGCCATCCATCCATACAGCCACCCATCCAGCCATCCATCCATCCATCCATCCCTCCAGCCAGTCATCCATCCAGCCATCCCTCCATCCAACCATCCATCCAGCCATCCAACCATTCATCCATTCTTCCAGCCATCCATCCAGTCATCCATCCATCCATCCATCCCTCCAGCCAGCCAGTCATTAAGCCATCCATCCATCCATCCGTCCATCCAGCCATCCATCCAGCCATCCATCCATCCAGCCAGCCATCCATCCAGCCATCCCTCCTTCCAGCCATCCATCCAGCCATCCATCCATCCATCGATCCCTCCAGCCAGCCAACCATCCAGCCATCCCTCCATCCAGCCATCCATCCATCCACCCCACCAGCCAGCCATCCATCCAGCCATCCATCCAGCTATCCATCCAGCCATCCATCCATCCAGGCATCCATCCATCCGGCTATCCATCCAGCCATCCATCCATCCAGCCATCCATCCAGCCATCCATCCATCCATCCATCCCTCCAGCCATCCATCCATCCAGGCATCCATCCATCCAGCTATCCATCCAGCCATCCATCCATCCATCCATCCCTCCAGCCAGCCATCCATCCAGCCATCCATCCATCCAGCCATCCATGCAGCCATCCATCCATCCATCCATCCCTCCAGCCAGTCATCCATCCAGCCATCCATCCATCCAGCCATCCATCCAGCCATCCATTCATCCATCCATCCCTCCAGCCAGCCATTCCTCCAGCCATCCATCCATTCAGCTATCCATCCAGCCAGCCATCCATCCAGCCATCCATCCATCCAGCCATCCATCCAGCCATCCATCCATCCATCCATCCCTCCTGCCAGCCATCCATCCAGCCATCCATCCATCCAACCATCCATCCAGCCATCCATCCGTCCCTCCAGCCAGCCATCCATCCAGCCATCCATCCATCCAGCCATCCATCGAGCCATCCATCCATCCATCCTTCCCTCCATCCATCCATCCCTCCAGCCAGTCATCCATCCAGCCATCCCTCCATCCAACCATCCATCCAGCCATCCAACCATTCATCCATTCTTCCAGCCATCCATCCAGTCATCCATCCATCCATCCATCCCTCCAGCCAGCTAGTCATTAAGCCATCCATCCATCCATCCGTCCATCCAGCCATCCATCCAGCCATCCATCCCTCCAGCCAGCCATCCATCCAGCCATCCCTCCTTCCAGCCATCCATCCAGCCATCCATCCATCCATCGATCCCTCCAGCCAGCCAACCATCCAGCCATCCCTCCATCCAGCCATCCATCCATCCACCCCACCAGCCAGCCATCCATCCAGCCATCCATCCAGCTATCCATCCAGCCATCCATCTATCAATCCATCCCTTAAGCCAGCCATCCGTCCAGCCATCCCGCCTTCCAGCCATCCATCCAGCCATCCATCCATCCATCGATCCCTCCAGCCAGCCAACCATCCAGCCATCCCTCCATCCAGCCATCCATCCATCCATCCCACCAGCCAGCCATCCATCCAGCCATCCATCCAGCTATCCATCCAGCCATCCATTCTTCAATCCATCCCTTAAGCCAGCCATCCGTCCAGCCATCCATCCATCCAGCCGTCCATCCAGCCGTCCATTCATCCATCCGTCCCTTCAGCCTGCCATCCATCCAGCCATCCATCCATCCAGCCATCCATCCAGCCATCCATCCATCAATCCATTCATCCAGCCAGCCATCCATCCAGCCATCCATCCATCCTGCCATCCATCCAGCCATCCATTCAGCAATCCATCCATCCATCCTTCACTCCAACCAGCCAACCATTCGGCCATCCATCCATTCAGCCATCCATTCATCCATAGTACCAGCCAGCCATCCATCAAGCCGTCCATCCAGCCATCCATCCATCCAGCCATCCATCCATCCAGCCATCCATCCAGCCATCCATCCATCCATCCATCCCTCCAGCCATCCATCCATCCAGGCATCCATCCATCCAGCTATCCATCCAGCCATCCATCCATCCATCCATCCCTCCAGCCAGCCATCCATCCAGCCATCCATCCATCCAGCCATCCATGCAGCCATCCATCCATCCATCCATCCCTCCAGCCAGTCATCCATCCAGCCATCCATCCATCCAGCCATCCATCCAGCCATCCATTCATCCATCCATCCCTCCAGGAAGCCATTCCTCCAGCCATCCATCCATTCAGCTATCCATCCAGCCATCCATCCATCCATCCATCCCTCCAGCCAGCCATCTATCCAGCCATCCCTCTATCCAGCTATCCATCCAGCCATCCATCCATCCATCCATCCCTCCAGTCAGCCATACATCCAGCCATCCATCGATCCAGCCATCCATCCAGCCCTCCATCCATCCATCCATCCCTCCAGCCAGCCAGTCATTAAGCCATCCATCCATCCAGCCATCCATCCAGCCATCCATTCATCCATCCATCCCTCCAGCCAGCCATCCATCCAGCCATCCCTCCATCCAGACATCCATCCAGCCATCCATCCATCCATCCATCCCTCCAGCCAGCCAACCATCCAGCTATCCCTCCATCCATCCATCCATCCATCCCTCCAGCCAGCCATCCATCCAGCCATCCATCCATCCAGCCATCCATCCAGCCATCCATCCATCAATCCATCCCTTCAGCCAGCCATCCATCCAGCCATCCATCCAGCCAGCCATCCATCCAGCCATCCCTCCATCCAGCCATCCATCCAGCCATCCATCCATTCCTCCAGCCAGCCAACCATCCAGACATCCCTCCATCCAGCCATCCATCCAGCCATCCATCCATCCATCCATCCCTCCAGCCAGCCATCCATCGAGCCATCCATCCATCCAGCCAGCCATCCAGACAACCATCCATCAATCCATCCCTCAAGCCAGCCATGCATCCAGCCATCCTTCCATCCAGCCGTCCATCCGGCCATCCATCCATGACTCCATTCCTCCAGCAAGCCACCCATCCAGCCATCCATCGATCTAGCCATCCATTCAGCCAGCCATCCATCCATCCCTCCAGCCAGCCATCCATCCAGCCTTCCATCCATCCAGCCATCCGTCCAGCTATTCATTAATCCATCCATTCCTCCAGCCAGCAATCCATCCAGCCATCCATCCAGCCATCCATCCAGCCATCCATCCATCCATCCATCCCTCCAGCCAGCCATCCATCCAGCCATCCATCCATCCAGACATCCATCCAGCCATCCATCCAACCATCTATCCCTCCAGCCAGCCATCCATCCGGACATCCATCCATCCAGCCATCCATTCAGCCACCCATCCATCCATCCATCTCTCCAGCCAGCCAGCCATCCAGCCATCCATTTATCCAGCCATCCATCCAGCCATCCATCCATCCATCCCTCCAGCCAGCCATCCATCCATCCATCCCTCCAGCCAGCCATCCATCCAGCCATCCATCCATCCCGCCATCCATCCAGCCATCCAACCATCAGTCCATCCATCCATCCAGCCATCCATCCAGCCATCCATCCAGCCATCCATCCATCCATCTAGCCAGCCATTCATCCATGCATCCATCCATCCATCCGTCCCTCCAGCCAGCCATCCATCCAGCCATCCATCCATCCAGCCATCCATCCATCCAGCCATCCATCCAGCCATCCATCCATCCATCCATCCCTCCATCCATCCGTCCATCCATCCATCCATCCAGCCTTCCATCCATCCATCCAGCCAACCAGCCATCCATCCATCCAGCCAGCCATCCAGACATCCAGCCATCCATCCAGCCGTCCATTCAGCCTTCCACCCATCCTTCCATCCCTCCAGCCAGCCATCCATCCAGCCATCCATTCGGCCATTCATCCATCCATCCATCCCTCCAGCCAGCCATCCATCCAGCCATCCCTCCATCCAGCCATCCATCCAGCCATCAATCCACCATCCATCCCTCCAGCCAGCCATCCAGCCAGCCATCCCTCCATCCAGCCGTCCATCCAGCCATCCATCCATCCCTCCAGCCATCCACCCATACAGCCATCCCTCCATCCAGCCATCCATCCAGCCAATAATCCATCCATCCATCCCTCCAGCCAGCCATCCATCCAGCCATCCATTCGGCCATTCATCCATCCATCCATCCCTCCAGTCAGCCATCCATCCAGCCATCCCTCCATCCAGCCAACCATCCAGCCATCCCTCCATCCAGCCATCCATCCAGCCATCCATCCATCCATCCCTCCAGCCAGCCATCCATCGAGCCATCCATCCATCCAGCCAGCCATCCAGCCATCCATCCATCAATCCATCCCTCCAGCCAGCCATGCATCCAGCCATCCTTCCATCCAGCCGTCCATCCGGCCAACCATCCATGACTTCATTCCTCCAGCCAGCCATCCATCCAACCATCCTTCGATCTAGCCATCCATTCAGCCATCCATCCATCCATCCCTCCAGCCAGCCATCCATCCAGCCTTCCATCCATCCAGCCATCCGTCCAGCCATTCATTAATCCATCCATTCCTCCAGCAAACAATCCATCCAGCCATCCATCCAGCCATCCATCCAGCCATCCATCAATCCATCCCTGCAGCCAGTCATCCATCCAGCCATCCATCCATCCAGCCATCCATCCAGCCATCCATCCATCCTTCCATCCCTCCAGCCAGCCATCCATCCAGCCATCCATCCATCCTGACATCCGTCCAGCCATCCATCCATCCATCCATCCCTCCAGCCAGCCAACCATCCGGACATCCATCCATCCAGCCATCCACCCAGCCACCCATCCATCCATCCATCTCTCAAGCCAGCCAGCCATTCAGCCATCCATCTATCCAGCCATCCAACCAGCCATCCATCCAGCCATCCCTCCAGCCAGCCATCCATCCATCTATCCCTCCAGCCAGCCATCCATTCAGCCATCCATCCATCCAGCCATCCATCCAGCCATCCATCCATCAATCCATCCATCCATCCAGCCATCCATCCAGCCATCCATCCATCCATCCGTCCATCCAGCCATCCATCCTGCCATCCATCCAGCCATCCATCCATCCTTCAAACCCTCCAGCCAGCCATCCATCCAGCCATCCATCCAACCAGCCATCCATCGAACCATCCACCCATCCATCACTCCAGCCATCCATCCATCCAGCCATCCATCCATCCATCCATCCATCCCTCCAGCCAGCCATCCATCCAGCCAGCCATCCATCCATCCCTCCAGCCAATCGCCCATCCAGCCGTCCATCCATCCAGCCATCCATCCAGCCATCCATCCAGCCATCCATCCCTCCAGCAATTCATCCATCCAACCATTCCTCCATCCAGCATCCATCCAGCCATCCATCCATCCATCCATCCCTCCAGCCAGATATCCATCCAGCCATCCCTCCATCCATCCGTCCATCCATCCATCCATCCAGCCATCCATCCATCCAGCCAGCCTTCCATCCAGCCATCCCTCCATACAGCCATCCATGCAGCCATCCCTCCATCCAGCCATCCATCCAGCCAATAATCCATCCATCCATCCCTCCAGCCAGCCATCCATCCAGCCATCCCTCCATCCAGCCATCCATCCATCCCTCCAGCCAGCCAAACATTCAGCCATCCCTCCATCCAGCCATCCATCCATCCAGCCATCCATCCATCCAGCCATCCATCCAGCCATCCATCCATCCATCCATCCCTCCATCCATCCGTCCATCCATCCATCCATCCAGCCTTCCATCCATCCATCCAGCCAACCAGCCATCCATCCATCCAGCCAGCCATCCAGACATCCAGCCATCCATCCAGCCGTCCATCCAGCCTTCCACCCATCCTTCCATCCCTCCAGCCAGCCATCCATCCAGCCATCCATTCGGCCATTCATCCATCCATCCATCCCTCCAGCCAGCCATCCATCCAGCCATCCATTCGGCCATTCATCCATCCATCCATCCCTCCAGTCAGCCATCCATCCAGCCATCCCTCCATCCAGCCAACCATCCAGCCATCCCTCCATCCAGCCATCCATCCAGCCATCCATCCATCCATCCCTCCAGCCAGCCATCCATCGAGCCATCCATCCATCCAGCCAGCCATCCAGCCATCCATCCATCAATCCATCCCTCCAGCCAGCCATGCATCCAGCCATCCTTCCATCCAGCCGTCCATCCGGCCAACCATCCATGACTTCATTCCTCCAGCCAGCCATCCATCCAACCATCCTTCGATCTAGCCATCCATTCAGCCATCCATCCATCCATCCCTCCAGCCAGCCATCCATCCAGCCTTCCATCCATCCAGCCATCCGTCCAGCCATTCATTAATCCATCCATTCCTCCAGCAAACAATCCATCCAGCCATCCATCCAGCCATCCATCCAGCCATCCATCAATCCATCCCTGCAGCCAGTCATCCATCCAGCCATCCATCCATCCAGCCATCCATCCAGCCATCCATCCATCCTTACATCCCTCCAGCCAGCCATCCATCCAGCCATCCATCCATCCTGACATCCGTCCAGCCATCCATCCATCCATCCATCCCTCCAGCCAGCCAACCATCCGGACATCCATCCATCCAGCCATCCACCCAGCCACCCATCCATCCATCCATCTCTCAAGCCAGCCAGCCATTCAGCCATCCATCTATCCAGCCATCCAACCAGCCATCCATCCAGCCATCCCTCCAGCCAGCCATCCATCCATCTATCCCTCCAGCCAGCCATCCATTCAGCCATCCATCCATCCAGCCATCCATCCAGCCATCCATCCATCAATCCATCCATCCATCTAGCCATCCATCCAGCCATCCATCCATCCATCCGTCCATCCAGCCATCCATCCTGCCATCCATCCAGCCATCCCTCCATCCTTCAAACCCTCCAGCCAGCCATCCATCCAGCCATCCATCCAACCAGCCATCCATCGAACCATCCACCCATCCATCACTCCAGCCATCCATCCATCCAGCCATCCATCCATCCATCCATCCATCCCTCCAGCCAGCCATCCATCCAGCCAGCCATCCATCCATCCCTCCAGCCAATCGCCCATCCAGCCGTCCATCCATCCAGCCATCCATCCAGCCATCCATCCAGCCATCCATCCCTCCAGCAATTCATCCATCCAACCATTCCTCCATCCAGCATCCATCCAGCCATCCATCCATCCATCCATCCCTCCAGCCAGATATCCATCCAGCCATCCCTCCATCCATCCGTCCATCCATCCATCCATCCAGCCATCCATCCATCCAGCCAGCCTTCCATCCAGCCATCCCTCCATACAGCCATCCATGCAGCCATCCCTCCATCCAGCCATCCATCCAGCCAATAATCCATCCATCCATCCCTCCAGCCAGCCATCCATCCAGCCATCCCTCCATCCAGCCATCCATCCATCCCTCCAGCCAGCCAAACATTCAGCCATCCCTCCATCCAGCCACCCATCCAGCCATCCATCCATCCATCCATCCATCCCTCCAGCCAGCCATCCATCGAGCCATCCATCCATCCAGCCAGCCATCCAGCCAACCATCCATCAATCCATCCCTCCAGCCAGCCATGCATCCAGCCGTCCTTCCATTCAGCCGTCCATCCGGCCATCCATCCATGACTCCATTCCTCCAGCCAGCCATCCATCCAGCCATCCATCGATCTAGCCATCCATTCAGCCAGCCATCCATCCATCCCTCCAGCCAGCCATCCATCCAGCCTTCCATCCATCCAGCCATCCGTCCAGCCATTCATTAATCCATCCATTCCTCCAGCCAGCAATCCATCCAGCCATCCATCCAGCCATCCATCCATCGAACCATCCCTCCAGCCAGCCATCCATCCAGCCATCCATCCATCCATCCATCCCTCCAGCCAGCCATCCATCCAGCCATCCATCCATCCAGACATCCATCCAGCCATCCATCCAACCATCTATCCCTCCAGCCAGCCATCCATCCGGACATCCATCCATCCAGCCATCCATTCAGCCACCCATCCATCCATCCATCTCTCCATTAAGCCATCCATCCAGCCATCCATCCAGCCATCCATCCATCCATCCAGCCAGCCATTCATCCATGCATCCATCCATCCATCCATCCCTCCAGCCAGCCATCCATCCATCCATCCCTCCAGCCAGCCATCCATCCAGCCATCCATCCATCCCGCCATCCATCCATCCATCCATCCCTCCAGCCAGCCATCCATCCAGCCATCCATCCATCCATCCCTCCAGCCAATCGCCCATCCAGCCGTCCATCCATCCAGCCATCCATCCAGCCATCCATCCAGACATCCATCCCTCCAGCAATCCATCCATCCAACCATTCCTCCATCCAGCCATCCATCCAGCCATCCATCCATCCATCCATCCCTCCAGCCAGATATCCATCCAGCCATCCCTCCATCCATCCGTCCATCCATCCATCCATCCAGCCATCCATCCATCCAGCCTTCCATCCAGCCATCCCTCCATACAGCCATCCATCCAGCCATCCATCCATCCGTCACTCCAGCCAGTCATCCCTCCATCCAGCCATCCATCCAGCCATCCATCCATCCCTCCAGCCAGCCACCCATCCAGCCATCCCTCCATCCAGCCATCCATGCAGCCAATAATCCATCCATCCATCCCTTCAGCCAGCCATCCATCCAGCCATCCCTCCATCCAGCCATCCATCCAGCCATCCATCCATTCCTCCAGCCAGCCAACCATCCAGCCATCCCTCCATCCAGCCATCCATCCAGCCATCCATCCATCCCGCCATCCATCCAGCCATCCATCCATCAGTCCATCCATCCATCCAGCCATCCATCCAGCCATCCATCCATCCATCCATCCCTCCAGCCATCCATCCATCCAGCCATCCCTCCATCCAGCCAACCATCCAGCCATCCCTCCATCCAGCCATCCATCCAGCCATCCATCCATCCATCCCTCCAGCCAGCCATCCATCGAGCCATCCATCCATCCAGCCAGCCATCCAGCCATCCATCCATCAATCCATCCCTCCAGCCAGCCATGCATCCAGCCATCCTTCCATCCAGCCGTCCATCCGGCCAACCATCCATGACTTCATTCCTCCAGCCAGCCATCCATCCAACCATCCTTCGATCTAGCCATCCATTCAGCCATCCATCCATCCATCCCTCCAGCCAGCCATCCATCCAGCCTTCCATCCATCCAGCCATCCGTCCAGCCATTCATTAATCCATCCATTCCTCCAGCAAACAATCCATCCAGCCATCCATCCAGCCATCCATCCAGCCATCCATCAATCCATCCCTCCAGCCAGTCATCCATCCAGCCATCCATCCATCCAGCCATCCATCCAGCCATCCATCCATCCTTCCATCCCTCCAGCCAGCCATCCATCCAGCCATCCATCCATCCTGACATCCGTCCAGCCATCCATCCATCCATCCATCCCTCCAGCCAGCCAACCATCCGGACATCCATCCATCCAGCCATCCACCCAGCCACCCATCCATCCATCCATCTCTCAAGCCAGCCAGCCATTCAGCCATCCATCTATCCAGCCATCCAACCAGCCATCCATCCAGCCATCCCTCCAGCCAGCCATCCATCCATCTATCCCTCCAGCCAGCCATCCATTCAGCCATCCATCCATCCAGCCATCCATCCAGCCATCCATCCATCAATCCATCCATCCATCCAGCCATCCATCCAGCCATCCATCCATCCATCCGTCCATCCAGCCATCCATCCTGCCATCCATCCAGCCATCCATCCATCCTTCAAACCCTCCAGCCAGCCATCCATCCAGCCATCCATCCAACCAGCCATCCATCGAACCATCCACCCATCCATCACTCCAGCCATCCATCCATCCAGCCATCCATCCATCCATCCATCCATCCCTCCAGCCAGCCATCCATCCAGCCAGCCATCCATCCATCCCTCCAGCCAATCGCCCATCCAGCCGTCCATCCATCCAGCCATCCATCCAGCCATCCATCCAGCCATCCATCCCTCCAGCAATTCATCCATCCAACCATTCCTCCATCCAGCATCCATCCAGCCATCCATCCATCCATCCATCCCTCCAGCCAGATATCCATCCAGCCATCCCTCCATCCATCCGTCCATCCATCCATCCATCCAGCCATCCATCCATCCAGCCAGCCTTCCATCCAGCCATCCCTCCATACAGCCATCCATGCAGCCATCCCTCCATCCAGCCATCCATCCAGCCAATAATCCATCCATCCATCCCTCCAGCCAGCCATCCATCCAGCCATCCCTCCATCCAGCCATCCATCCATCCCTCCAGCCAGCCAAACATCCAGCCATCCCTCCATCCAGCCATCCATCCAGCCATCCATCCATCCATCCATCCATCCCTCCAGCCAGCCATCCATCGAGCCATCCATCCATCCAGCCAGCCATCCAGCCAACCATCCATCAATCCATCCCTCCAGCCAGCCATGCATCCAGCCGTCCTTCCATCCAGCCGTCCATCCGGCCATCCATCCATGACTCCATTCCTCCAGCCAGCCATCCATCCAGCCATCCATCGATCTAGCCATCCATTCAGCCAGCCATCCATCCATCCCTCCAGCCAGCCATCCATCCAGCCTTCCATCCATCCAGCCATCCGTCCAGCCATTCATTAATCCATCCATTCCTCCAGCCAGCCATCCATCCAGCCATCCATCCATCCATCCATCCCTCCAGCCAGCCATCCATCCAGCCATCCATCAATCCAGACATCCATCCAGCCATCCATCCAACCATCTATCCCTACAGCCAGCCATCCATCCGGACATCCATCCATCCAGCCATCCATTCAGCCACCCATCCATCCATCCATCTCTCCATTAAGCCATCCATCCAGCCATCCATCCAGCCATCCATCCATCCATCCAGCCAGCCATTCATCCATGCATGCATCCATCCATCCATCCCTCCAGCCAGCCATCCATCCATCCATCCCTCCAGCCAGCCATCCATCCAGCCATCCATCCATCCCGCCATCCATCCATCCATCCATCCCTCCAGCCAGCCATCCATCCAGCCATCCATCCATCCATCCCTCCAGCCAATCGCCCATCCAGCCGTCCATCCATCCAGCCATCCATCCAGCCATCCATCCAGACATCCATCCCTCCAGCAATCCATCCATCCAACCATTCCTCCATCCAGCCATCCATCCAGCCATCCATCCATCCATCCATCCCTCCAGCCAGATATCCATCCAGCCATCCCTCCATCCATCCGCCCATCCATCCATCCATCCAGCCATCCATCCATCCAGCCTTCCATCCAGCCATCCCTCCATACAGCCATCCATCCAGCCATCCATCCATCCGTCACTCCAGCCAGTCATCCCTCCATCCAGCCATCCATCCAGCCATCCATCCATCCCTCCAGCCAGCCACCCATCCAGCCATCCCTCCATCCAGCCATCCATGCAGCCAATAATCCATCCATCCATCCCTTCAGCCAGCCATCCATCCAGCCATCCCTCCATCCAGCCATCCATCCAGCCATCCATCCATTCCTCCAGCCAGCCAACCATCCAGCCATCCCTCCATCCAGCCATCCATCCAGCCATCCATCCATCCCGCCATCCATCCAGCCATCCATCCATCAGTCCATCCATCCATCCAGCCATCCATCCAGCCATCCATCCATCCATCCATCCCTCCAGCCAGCCATCCATCCAGCCATCCCTCCATCCATCCGTCCATCCATCCATCCATCCAGCCATCCATCCATCCGGCCAGCCTCCCATCCAGCCATCCCGCCATATTGCCATCCATCCAGCCATCCATCCATTCGTCACTCCAGCCAGCCATCCTTCAAGCCATCCCTCCATCCAGCCATCCATCCAGCCATCCATCCATCCATCCATCCAGCCATCCATTCAGCAATCCATCCATCCAGACTTCCAGCCATCCAGCCATCCATCCATCCAGCCATCCATCCATCCAGCTATCCATCCATCCATCCAGCCATCCATCCAGCCATCCATCCATCCAGCCATCCATCCAGCCATCCATCCATCCATCCATCCCTCCAGCCAGCCAATCATCCAGCCATCCATCCATCCAGCCATCCATCCAGCCATCCATCCATCCATCCATCCCTCCAGCAAGCCATTCATCCAGCCATTCATCCATCCAGCCATCCATCCAGCCATCCATCCATTCATCCCTCCAGCCAGCCATCAATCCAGCCATCCGTCCATCCAGCCATCCATCCAGCCATCCATGCATTCATCCATCTCTCCATCCAGCCATCCATCCAGCCATTCATCCATCCATCCATACCTCCAGCCGGCCAGCCATCCATTCATCCATCCATCCAGCCATCCATTCAGCCATCCATCCATCAATCCATCCGCCCAGCCAGCCACCCATCCAGCCAACCAGCCATCCCGCCATCCATCCAGCCATCTATCCATTCATCCATCCCTCCAGCGAACCATCCATCCAGCCATCCATCCATCCAGCCATCCATTTAGCCATCCACCCATCCATCCATCCCATCAGCCAGACATCCATTCGGCCATCCATCCATCCAGACATCCATTCATCCATCCCTCCAGCCAGCCATCCATCCAGCCATCCATCCATCCAGCCATCCATCCAGCCATCCATCCATCCATCCATCCCTCCTGCCAGCCATCCATCCAGCCATCCATCCATCCAACCATCCATCCAGCCATCCATCCCTCCAGCCAGCCAGTCATTAAGCCATCCATCCATCCATCCGTCCATCCAGCCAACCATCCAGCCATCCATCCCTCCAGCCAGCCATCCATCCAGCCATCCCTCCTTCCAGCCATCCATCCAGCCATCCATCCATCCATCGATCCCTCCAGCAAGCCAACCATCCAGCCATCCCTCCATCCAGCCATCCATCCATCCACCCCACCAGCCAGCCATCCATCCAGCCATCCATCCAGCTATCCATCCAGCCATCCATCCATCAATCCATCCCTTAAGCCAGCCATCCGTCCAGCCATCCCTCCTTCCAGCCATCCATCCAGCCATCCATCCATCCATCGATCCCTCCAGCCAGCCAACCATCCAGCCATCCCTCCATCCAGCCATCCATCCATCCATCCCACCAGCCAGCCATCCATCCAGCCATCCATCCATCCAGCCGTCCATCCAGCCGTCCATTCATCCATCCGTCCCTTCAGCCTGCCATCCATCCAGCCATCCATCCATCCAGCCATCCATCCAGCCATCCATCCATCAATCCATTCATCCAGCCAGCCTTCCATCCAGCCATCCATCCATCCTGCCATCCATCCAGCCATCCATTCAGCAATCCATCCATCCATCCTTCACTCCAACCAGCCAACCATTCGGCCATCCATCCATTCAGCCATCCATTCATCCATAGTACCAGTCAGCCATCCATCAAGCCGTCCATCCAGCCATCCATCCATCCAGCCTTCCATCCATCCAGCCATCCATCCAGCCATCCATCCATCCATCCATCCCTCCAGCCATCCATCCATCCAGGCATCCATCCATCCAGCTATCCATCCAGCCATCCATCCATCCATCCATCCCTCCAGCCAGCCATCCATCCAGCCATCCATCCATCCAGCCATCCATGCAGCCATCCATCCATCCATCCATCCCTCCAGCCAGTCATCCATCCAGCCATCCATCCATCCAGCCATCCATCCAGCCATCCATTCATCCATCCATCCCTCCAGCCAGCCATTCCTCCAGCCATCCATCCATTCAGCTATCCATCCAGCCATCCATCCATCCATCCATCCCTCCAGCCAGCCATCTATCCAGCCATCCCTCTATCCAGCTATCCATCCAGCCATCCATCCATCCATCCATCCCACCAGCCAGCCATACATCCAGCCATCCATCGATCCAGCCATCCATCCAGCCCTCCATCCATCCATCCATCCCTCCAGCCAGCCAGTCATTAAGCCATCCATCCATCCAGCCATCCATCCAGCCATCCATTCATCCATCCATCCCTCCAGCCAGCCATCCATCCAGCCATCCCTCCATCCAGACATCCATCCAGCCATCCATCCATCCATCCATCCCTCCAGCCAGCCAACCATCCAGCTATCCCTCCATCCATCCATCCATCCATCCCTCCAGCCAGCCATCCATCCAGCCATCCATCCATCCAGCCATCCATCCAGCCATCCATCCATCAATCCATCCCTTCAGCCAGCCATCCATCCAGCCATCCATCCATCCAGCCTTCCATCCAGCCATCCCTCCATACAGCCATCCATCCAGCCATCCATCCATCCGTCACTCCAGCCAGTCATTCCTCCATCCAGCCATCCATCCAGGCATCCATCCATCCCTCCAGCCAGCCACCCATCCAGCCATCCCTCCATCCAGCCATCCATCCAGCCAATAATCCATCCATCCATTCCTCCAGCCAGCCATCCATCCAGCCATCCCTCCATCCAGCCATCCATCCAGCCATCCATCCATTCCTCCAGCCAGCCAACCATCCAGCCATCCCTCCATCCAGCCATCCATTCAGCCATCCATCCATCCATCCATCCATCCCTCCAGCCAGCCATCCATCGAGCCATCCATCCATCCAGCCAGCCATCCAGACAACCATCCATCAATCCATCCCTCCAGCCAGCCATGCATCCAGCCATCCTTCCATCCAGCCGTCCATCCGGCCATGCATCCATGACTCCATTCCTCCAGCAAGCCATCCATCCAGCCATCCATCGATCTAGCCATCCATTCAGCCAGCCATCCATCCATCCCACCAGCCAGCCATCCATCCAGCCTTCAATCCATCCAGCCATCCGTCCAGCCATTCATTAATCCATCCATTCCTCCAGCCAGCAATCCATCCAGCCATCCATCCCGCCATCCATCCAGCCATCCATCCATCCATCCATCCCTCCAGCCATCCATCCATCCATCCATCCATCCCTCCAGCCAGCCAACCATCCAGCTATCCCTCCATCCATCCATCCATCCATCCCTCCAGCCAGCCATCCATCCAGCCATCCATCCATCCAGCCATCCATCCAGCCATCCATCCATCAATCCATCCCTTCAGCCAGCCATCCATCCAGCCATCCATCCATCCAGCCTTCCATCCAGCCATCCCTCCATACAGCCATCCATCCAGCCATCCATCCATCCGTCACTCCAACCAGTCATTCCTCCATCCAGCCATCCATCCAGCCATCCATCCATCCCTCCAGCCAGCCACCCATCCAGCCATCCCTCCATCCAGCCATCCATCCAGCCAATAATCCATCCATCCATTCCTCCAGCCAGCCATCCATCCAGCCATCCCTCCATCCAGCCATCCATCCAGCCATCCATCCATTCCTCCAGCCAGCCAACCATCCAGCCATCCCTCCATCCAGCCATCCATTCAGCCATCCATCCATCCATCCATCCAACCCTCCAGCCAGCCATCCATCGAGCCATCCATCCATCCAGCCAGCCATCCAGACAACCATCCATCAATCCATCCCTCCAGCCAGCCATGCATCCAGCCATCCTTCCATCCAGCCGTCCATCCGGCCATGCATCCATGACTCCATTCCTCTAGCAAGCCATCCATCCAGCCATCCATCGATCTAGCCATCCATTCAGCCAGCCATCCATCCATCCCACCAGCCAGCCATCCATCCAGCCTTCAATCCATCCAGCCATCCGTCCAGCCATTCATTAATCCATCCATTCCTCCAGCCAGCAATCCATCCAGCCATCCATCCCGCCATCCATCCAGCCATCCATCCATCCATCCATCCCTCCAGCCAGCCATCCATCCAGCCATCCATCCATCCACCCATCCCTCCAGCCAGCCATCCATCCAGCCATCCATCCATCCAGACATCCATCCAGCCATCCATCCAACCATCTATCCCTCCAGCCAGCCATCCATCCGGACATCCATCCATCCAGCCATCCATTCAGCCACCCATCCATCCATCCATCTCTCCAGCCAGCCAGCCATCCAGCCATCCATTTATCCAGCCATTCATCCAGCCATCCATCCATCCATCCCTCCAGCCAGCCATCCATCCATCCATCCCTCCAGCCAGCCATCCATCCAGCCATCCATCCATCCCGCCATCCATCCAGCCATCCATCCATCCGTCCATCCATCCATCCAGCCATCCATCCAGCCATCCATCCAGCCATCCATCCATCCATCCAGCCAGCCATTCATCCATGCATCCATCCATCCATCCATCCCTCCAGCCAGCCATCCATCCAGCCATCCATCCATCCAGCCATCCATCCATCCAGCCATCCATCCAGCCATCCATCCATCCATCCATCCCTCCATCCATCCGTCCATCCATCCATCCATCCAGCCTTCCATCCATCCATCCAGTCAGCAGACATCCATCCATCCAGCCAGCCATCCAGACATCCAGCCATCCATCCAGCCGTCCATCCAGCCTTCCATCCATCCTTCCATCCCTCCAGCCAGCCATCCATCCAGCCATCCATTCGGCCATTCATCCATCCATCCATCCCTCCAGCCAGCCATCCATCCAGCCATCCCTCCATCCAGCCATCCATCCAGCCTTCAATCCATCCATCCATCCCTCCAGCCAGCCATCCAGCCAGCCATCCCTCCATCCAGCCATCAATCCAGCCATCCATCCATCCCTCCAGCCAGCCAACCATCCAGCCATCCCTCCATCCAGCCATCCATCCAGCCATCCATCCGTCCATCCCTCCAGCCAGCCATCCATCGAGCCATCCATCCATCCAGCCAGCCATCCAGCCATCCATCCATCAATCCATCCCTCCAGCCAGCCATGCATCCAGCCATCCTTCCATCCAGCCGTCCATCCGGCCAACCATCCATGACTCCATTGCTCCAGCCAGCCATCCATCCAACCATCCTTCGATCTAGCCATCCATTCAGCCATCCATCCATCCATCCCTCCAGCCAGCCATCCATCCAGCCTTCCATCCATCCAGCCATCCGTCCAGCCATTCATTAATCCATCCATTCCTCCAGCAAACAATCCATCCAGCCATCCATCCAGCCATCCATCCAGCCATCCATCAATCCATCCCTCCAGCCAGTCATCCATCCAGCCATCCATCCATCCAGCCATCCATCCAGCCATCCATCCATCCATCCATCCCTCAAGCCAGCCATCCATCCAGCCATCCATCCATCCTGACATCCGTCCAGCCATCCATCCATCCCTCCAGCCAGCCAACCATCCGGACATCCATCCATCCAGCCATCCACCCAGCCACCCATCCATCCATCCATCTCTCAAGCCAGCCAGCCATCCATCAATCCAGCCATCCAACCAGCCATCCATCCAGCCATCCCTCAAGCCAGCCATCCATCCATCTATCCCTCCAGCCAGCCATCCATCCAGCCATCCATCCATCCAGCCATCCATCCAGCCATCCATCCATCCATCCATACATCCAGCCATCCATCCAGCCATCCATCCATCCATCCGTCTATCCAGCCATCCATCCTGCCATCCATCCAGCCATCCATCCATCCTTCAATCCCTCCAGCCAGCCATCCATCCAGCCATCCATCCAACCAGCCATCCATCGAACCATCCA
Organism: Scyliorhinus torazame; assembly: GCF_047496885.1. NCBI lineage: Eukaryota > Metazoa > Chordata > Chondrichthyes > Carcharhiniformes > Scyliorhinidae > Scyliorhinus > Scyliorhinus torazame. The sequence goes on along the minus strand of NC_092708.1, from coordinate 280,590,488 downwards.
CCCATCCATCACTCCAGCCATCCATCCATCCAGCCATCCATCCATCCAGCCATCCATCCAGCCATCCATCCATCCATCCCTCCAGCCAGCCATCCATGCAGCCAGCCATCCATCCATCCCTCCAGCCAATCGCCCATCCAGCCGTCCATCCATCCAGCCATCCATCCAGCCATCCATCCAGCCATCCATCACTCCAGCAATTCATCCATCCAACCATTCCTCCATCCAGCCATCCATCCAGCCATCCATCCATCCATCCATCCCTCCAAACAGATATCCATCCAGCCATCCCTCCATCCATCCGTCCATCCATCCATCCATCCAGCCATCCATCCATCCAGCCAGCCTTCCATCCAGCCATCCCTCCATACAGCCATCCATCCAGCCATCCCTCCATCCAGCCATCCATCCAGCCAATAATCCATCCATCCATCCGTCCAGCCAGCCATCCATCCAGCCATCCCTCCATCCAGCCATCCATCCATCCCTCCAGCCAGCCAAACATCCAGCCATCCCTCCATCCAGCCATCCATCCAGCCATCCATCCATCCATCCGTCCATCCCTCCAGCCAGCCATCCATCGAGCCATCCATCCATCCAGCCAGCCATCCAGCCAACCATCCATCAATCCATCCCTCCAGCCAGCCATGCATCCAGCCGTCCTTCCATCCAGCCGTCCATCCGGCCATCCATCCATGACTCCATTCCTCCAGCCAGCCATCCATCCTGCCATCCATCGATCTAGCCATCCATTCAGCCAGCCATCCATCCATCCCTCCAGCCAGCCATCCATCCAGCCTTCCATCCATCCAGCCATCCGTCCAGCCATTCATTAATCCATCCATTCCTCCAGCCAGCAATCCATCCAGCCATCCATCCAGCCATCCATCCAGCCATCCATCCATCCATCCATCCCTCCAGCCAGCCATCCATCCAGCCATCCATCCATCCATCCATCACTGCAGCCAGCCATCCATCCAGCCATCCATCCATGACTCCATTCCTCCAGCCAGCCATCCATCCAGCCATCCATCGATCTAGCCATCCATTCAGCCAGCCATCCATCCATCCCTCCAGCCAGCCATCCATCCAGCCTTCCATCCATCCAGCCATCCGTCCAGCCATTCATTAATCCATCCATTCCTCCAGCCAGCAATCCATCCAGCCATCCATCCAGCCATCCATCCACCCATCCATCCATCCATCCATCCCTCCAGCCAGACATCCATCCAGCCATCCATCCAACCATCTATCCCTCCAGCCAGCCATCCATTCGGACATCCATCCATCCAGCCATCCATTCAGCCACCCATTCATCCATCCATCTCTCCATTAAGCCATCCATCCAGCCATCCATCCAGCCATCCATCCATCCATCCAGCCAGCCATTCATCCATGCATCCATCCATCCATCCATCCCTCCAGCCAGCCATCCATCCATCCATCCCTCCAGCCAGCCATCCATCCAGCCATCCATCCATCCCGCCATCCATCCAGCCATCCATCCATAGTCCATCCATCCATCCAGCCATCCATCCAGCCATCCATCCAGCCATCAATCCATCCATCCAGCCAGCCATTCATCCATGCATCCATCCATCCATCCATCCCTCCAGCCAGCCATCCATCCAGCCATCCATCCATCCAGCCATCCATCCATCCAGCCATCCATCCAGCCATCCCTCCATCCATCCATCCCTCCATCCATCCGTCCATCCATCCATCCATCCAGCCTTCCATCCATCCATCCAGCCAAGCAGCCATCCATCCATCCAGCCAGCCATCCAGACATCCAGCCATCCATCCAGCCGCCCATCCAGCCTTCCATCCATCCTTCCATCCCTCCAGCCAGCCATCCATCCAGCCATCCATCCAACCATCCATCCATCGAACCATCCACCCATCCATCACTCCAGTCTTCCATCCATCCAGCCATCCATCCATCCAGCCATCCATCCAGCCATCCATCCAACCATCCATCCATCCCTCCAGCCAGCCATCTATCCAGCCATCCATCCATCCATCCCTCCAGACAATCGCCCATCCAGCCATCCATCCATCCAGCCATCCATCCAGCCATCCATCCAGCCATCCATCCCTCCAGCAATCCATCCATCCAGCCATTCCTTCATCCAGCCATCCATCCAGCCATCCATCCATCCATCCATCCCTCCAGCCAGCCATCCATCCAGCCATCCCTCCATCCATCCGTCCATCCATCCATCCATCCAGCCATCCATCCATCCGGCCAGCCTTCCATCCAGCCATCCCGCCATATAGTCATCCATCCAGCCATCCATCCATTCGTCACTCCAGCCAGCCATCCTTCCAGCCATCCAGCCAGCCATCCATCCATCCATCCATCCATCCAGCCATCCATCCAGCAATCCATCCATCCAGACGTCCAGCCATTCATTAATCCATCCATTCCTCCAGCCAGCAATCCATCCAGCCATCCATCCCGCCATCAATCCAGCCATCCATCCATCCATCCATCCCTCCAGCCATCCATCCATCCATCCATCCATCCCTCCAGCCAGCCAACCATCCAGCTATCCCTCCATCCATCCATCCATCCATCCCTCCAGCCAGCCATCCATCCAGCCATCCATCCATCCAGCCATCCATCCAGCCATCCATCCATCAATCCATCCCTTCAGCCAGCCATCCATCCAGCCATCCCTCCATACAGCCATCCATCCAGCCATCCCTCCATCCAGCCATCCATCCAGCCAATAATCCATCCATCCATCCGTCCAGCCAGCCATCCATCCAGCCATCCCTCCATCCAGCCATCCATCCATCCCTCCAGCCAGCCAAACATCCAGCCATCCCTCCATCCAGCCATCCATCCAGCCATCCATCCATCCATCCGTCCATCCCTCCAGCCAGCCATCCATCGAGCCATCCATCCATCCAGCCAGCCATCCAGCCAACCATCCATCAATCCATCCCTCCAGCCAGCCATGCATCCAGCCGTCCTTCCATCCAGCCGTCCATCCGGCCATCCATCCATGACTCCATTCCTCCAGCCAGCCATCCATCCTGCCATCCATCGATCTAGCCATCCATTCAGCCAGCCATCCATTCATCCCTCCAGCCAGCCATCCATCCAGCCTTCCATCCATCCAGCCATCCGTCCAGCCATTCATTAATCCATCCATTCCTCCAGCCAGCAATCCATCCAGCCATCCATCCAGCCATCCATCCAGCCATCCATCCATCCATCCATCCCTCCAGCCAGCCATCCATCCAGCCATCCATCCATCCATCCATCACTGCAGCCAGCCATCCATCCAGCCATCCATCCATGACTCCATTCCTCCAGCCAGCCATCCATCCAGCCATCCATCGATCTAGCCATCCATTCAGCCAGCCATCCATCCATCCCTCCAGCCAGCCATCCATCCAGCCTTCCATCCATCCAGCCATCCGTCCAGCCATTCATTAATCCATCCATTCCTCCAGCCAGCAATCCATCCAGCCATCCATCCAGCCATCCATCCACCCATCCATCCATCCATCCATCCCTCCAGCCAGACATCCATCCAGCCATCCATCCAACCATCTATCCCTCCAGCCAGCCATCCATCCGGACATCCATCCATCCAGCCATCCATTCAGCCACCCATTCATCCATCCATCTCTCCATTAAGCCATCCATCCAGCCATCCATCCAGCCATCCATCCATCCATCCAGCCAGCCATTCATCCATGCATCCATCCATCCATCCATCCCTCCAGCCAGCCATCCATCCATCCATCCCTCCAGCCAGCCATCCATCCAGCCATCCATCCATCCCGCCATCCATCCAGCCATCCATCCATAGTCCATCCATCCATCCAGCCATCCATCCAGCCATCCATCCAGCCATCAATCCATCCATCCAGCCAGCCATTCATCCATGCATCCATCCATCCATCCATCCCTCCAGCCAGCCATCCATCCAGCCATCCATCCATCCAGCCATCCATCCATCCAGCCATCCATCCAGCCATCCCTCCATCCATCCATCCCTCCATCCATCCGTCCATCCATCCATCCATCCAGCCTTCCATCCATCCATCCAGCCAAGCAGCCATCCATCCATCCAGCCAGCCATCCAGACATCCAGCCATCCATCCAGCCGCCCATCCAGCCTTCCATCCATCCTTCCATCCCTCCAGCCAGCCATCCATCCAGCCATCCATCCAACCATCCATCCATCGAACCATCCACCCATCCATCACTCCAGTCTTCCATCCATCCAGCCATCCATCCATCCAGCCATCCATCCAGCCATCCATCCAACCATCCATCCATCCCTCCAGCCAGCCATCTATCCAGCCATCCATCCATCCATCCCTCCAGACAATCGCCCATCCAGCCATCCATCCATCCAGCCATCCATCCAGCCATCCATCCAGCCATCCATCCCTCCAGCAATCCATCCATCCAGCCATTCCTTCATCCAGCCATCCATCCAGCCATCCATCCATCCATCCATCCCTCCAGCCAGCCATCCATCCAGCCATCCCTCCATCCATCCGTCCATCCATCCATCCATCCAGCCATCCATCCATCCGGCCAGCCTTCCATCCAGCCATCCCGCCATATAGTCATCCATCCAGCCATCCATCCATTCGTCACTCCAGCCAGCCATCCTTCCAGCCATCCAGCCAGCCATCCATCCATCCATCCATCCATCCAGCCATCCATCCAGCAATCCATCCATCCAGACGTCCAGCCATTCATTAATCCATCCATTCCTCCAGCCAGCAATCCATCCAGCCATCCATCCCGCCATCAATCCAGCCATCCATCCATCCATCCATCCCTCCAGCCATCCATCCATCCATCCATCCATCCCTCCAGCCAGCCAACCATCCAGCTATCCCTCCATCCATCCATCCATCCATCCCTCCAGCCAGCCATCCATCCAGCCATCCATCCATCCAGCCATCCATCCAGCCATCCATCCATCAATCCATCCCTTCAGCCAGCCATCCATCCAGCCATCCATCCATCCAGCCTTCCATCCAGCCATCCCTCCATACAGCCATCCATCCAGCCATCCATCCATCCGTCACTCCAGCCAGTCATTCCTCCATCCAGCCATCCATCCATCCCTCCAGCCAGCCACCCATCCAGCCATCCCTCCATCCAGCCATCCATCCAGCCAATAATCCATCCATCCATTCCTCCAGCCAGCCATCCATCCAGCCATCCCTCCATCCAGCCATCCATCCAGCCATCCATCCATTCCTCCAGCCAGCCAACCATCCAGCCATCCCTCCATCCAGCCATCCATTCAGCCATCCATCCATCCATCCATCCAACCCTCCAGCCAGCCATCCATCGAGCCATCCATCCATCCAGCCAGCCATCCAGACAACCATCCATCAATCCATCCCTCCAGCCAGCCATGCATCCAGCCATCCTTCCATCCAGCCGTCCATCCGGCCATGCATCCATGACTCCATTCCTCCAGCAAGCCATCCATCCAGCCATCCATCGATCTAGCCATCCATTCAGCCAGCCATCCATCCATCCCACCAGCCAGCCATCCATCCAGCCTTCAATCCATCCAGCCATCCGTCCAGCCATTCATTAATCCATCCATTCCTCCAGCCAGCAATCCATCCAGCCATCCATCCCGCCATCCATCCAGCCATCCATCCATCCATCCATCCCTCCAGCCAGCCATCCATCCAGCCATCCATCCATCCACCCATCCCTCCAGCCAGCCATCCATCCAGCCATCCATCCATCCAGACATCCATCCAGCCATCCATCCAACCATCTATCCCTCCAGCCAGCCATCCATCCGGACATCCATCCATCCAGCCATCCATTCAGCCACCCATCCATCCATCCATCTCTCCAGCCAGCCAGCCATCCAGCCATCCATTTATCCAGCCATTCATCCAGCCATCCATCCATCCATCCCTCCAGCCAGCCATCCATCCATCCATCCCTCCAGCCAGCCATCCATCCAGCCATCCATCCATCCCGCCATCCATCCAGCCATCCATCCATCCGTCCATCCATCCATCCAGCCATCCATCCAGCCATCCATCCAGCCATCCATCCATCCATCCAGCCAGCCATTCATCCATGCATCCATCCATCCATCCATCCCTCCAGCCAGCCATCCATCCAGCCAGCCATCCATCCAGCCATCCATCCATCCAGCCATCCATCCAGCCATCCATCCATCCATCCATCCCTCCATCCATCCGTCCATCCATCCATCCATCCAGCCTTACATCCATCCATCCAGTCAGCAGACATCCATCCATCCAGCCAGCCATCCAGACATCCAGCCATCCATCCAGCCGTCCATCCAGCCTTCCATCCATCCTTCCATCCCTCCAGCCAGCCATCCATCCAGCCATCCATTCGGCCATTCATCCATCCATCCATCCCTCCAGCCAGCCATCCATCCAGCCATCCCTCCATCCAGCCATCCATCCAGCCTTCAATCCATCCATCCATCCCTCCAGCCAGCCATCCAGCCAGCCATCCCTCCATCCAGCCGTCCATCCAGCCATCCATCCATCCCTCCAGCCATCCACCCATACAGCCATCCCTCCATCCAGCCATCCATCCAGCCAATAATCCATCCATCCATCCCTCCAGACAGCCATCCATCCTGCCACCCCACCATCCAGCCATCAATCCAGCCATCCATCCATCCCTCCAGCCAGCCAACCATCCAGCCATCCCTCCATCCAGCCATCCATCCAGCCATCCATCCATCCAGCCAGCCATCCAGCCATCCATCCATCAATCCATCCCTCCAGCCAGCCATGCATCCAGCCATCCTTCCATCCAGCCGTCCATCCGGCCAACCATCCATGACTCCATTGCTCCAGCCAGCCATCCATCCAACCATCCTTCGATCTAGCCATCCATTCAGCCATCCATCCATCCATCCCTCCAGCCAGCCATCCATCCAGCCTTCCATCCATCCAGCCATCCGTCCAGCCATTCATTAATCCATCCATTCCTCCAGCAAACAATCCATCCAGCCATCCATCCAGCCATCCATCCAGCCATCCATCAATCCATCCCTCCAGCCAGTCATCCATCCAGCCATCCATCCATCCAGCCATCCATCCAGCCATCCATCCATCCATCCATCCCTCCAGCCAGCCATCCATCCAGCCATCCATCCATCCTGACATCCGTCCAGCCATCCATCCATCCCTCCAGCCAGCCAACCATCCGGACATCCATCCATCCAGCCATCCACCCAGCCACCCATCCATCCATCCATCTCTCAAGCCAGCCAGCCATCCAGCCATCCATCAATCCAGCCATCCAACCAGCCATCCATCCAGCCATCCCTCAAGCCAGCCATCCATCCATCTATCCCTCCAGCCAGCCATCCATCCAGCCATCCATCCATCCAGCCATCCATCCAGCCATCCATCCATCCATCCATACATCCAGCCATCCATCCAGCCATCCATCCATCCATCCGTCTATCCAGCCATCCATCCTGCCATCCATCCAGCCATCCATCCATCCTTCAATCCCTCCAGCCAGCCATCCATCCACCCATCCATCCAACCAGCCATCAATCGAACCATCCACCCATCCATCACTCCAGCCATCCATCCATCCAGCCATCCATCCATCCAGCCATCCATCCAGCCATCCATCCATCCATCCCTCCAGCCAGCCATCCATGCAGCCAGCCATCCATCCATCCCTCCAGCCAATCGCCCATCCAGCCGTCCATCCATCCAGCCATCCATCCAGCCATCCATCCAGCCATCCATCACTCCAGCAATTCATCCATCCAACCATTCCTCCATCCAGCCATCCATCCAGCCATCCATCCATCCATCCATCCCTCCAGCCAGATATCCATCCAGCCATCCCTCCATCCATCCGTCCATCCATCCATCCATCCAGCCATCCATCCATCCAGCCAGCCTTCCATCCAGCCATCCCTCCATACAGCCATCCATCCAGCCATCCCTCCATCCAGCCATCCATCCAGCCAATAATCCATCCATCCATCCGTCCAGCCAGCCATCCATCCAGCCATCCCTCCATCCAGCCATCCATCCATCCCTCCAGCCAGCCAAACATCCAGCCATCCCTCCATCCAGCCATCCATCCAGCCATCCATCCATCCATCCGTCCATCCCTCCAGCCAGCCATCCATCGAGCCATCCATCCATCCAGCCAGCCATCCAGCCAACCATCCATCAATCCATCCCTCCAGCCAGCCATGCATCCAGCCGTCCTTCCATCCAGCCGTCCATCCGGCCATCCATCCATGACTCCATTCCTCCAGCCAGCCATCCATCCAGCCATCCATCGATCTAGCCATCCATTCAGCCAGCCATCCATCCATCCCTCCAGCCAGCCATCCATCCAGCCTTCCATCCATCCAGCCATCCGTCCAGCCATTCATTAATCCATCCATTCCTCCAGCCAGCAATCCATCCAGCCATCCATCCAGCCATCCATCCAGCCATCCATCCATCCATCCATCCCTCCAGCCAGCCATCCATCCAGCCATCCATCCATCCATCCATCACTGCAGCCAGCCATCCATCCAGCCATCCATCCATGACTCCATTCCTCCAGCCAGCCATCCATCCAGCCATCCATCGATCTAGCCATCCATTCAGCCAGCCATCCATCCATCCCTCCAGCCAGCCATCCATCCAGCCTTCCATCCATCCAGCCATCCGTCCAGCCATTCATTAATCCATCCATTCCTCCAGCCAGCAATCCATCCAGCCATCCATCCAGCCATCCATCCACCCATCCATCCATCCATCCATCCCTCCAGCCAGACATCCATCCAGCCATCCATCCAACCATCTATCCCTCCAGCCAGCCATCCATCCGGACATCCATCCATCCAGCCATCCATTCAGCCACCCATTCATCCATCCATCTCTCCATTAAGCCATCCATCCAGCCATCCATCCAGCCATCCATCCATCCATCCAGCCAGCCATTCATCCATGCATCCATCCATCCATCCATCCCTCCAGCCAGCCATCCATCCATCCATCCCTCCAGCCAGCCATCCATCCAGCCATCCATCCATCCCGCCATCCATCCAGCCATCCATCCATAGTCCATCCATCCATCCAGCCATCCATCCAGCCATCCATCCAGCCATCAATCCATCCATCCAGCCAGCCATTCATCCATGCATCCATCCATCCATCCATCCCTCCAGCCAGCCATCCATCCAGCCATCCATCCATCCAGCCATCCATCCATCCAGCCATCCATCCAGCCATCCCTCCATCCATCCATCCCTCCATCCATCCGTCCATCCATCCATCCATCCAGCCTTCCATCCATCCATCCAGCCAAGCAGCCATCCATCCATCCAGCCAGCCATCCAGACATCCAGCCATCCATCCAGCCGCCCATCCAGCCTTCCATCCATCCTTCCATCCCTCCAGCCAGCCATCCATCCAGCCATCCATCCAACCATCCATCCATCGAACCATCCACCCATCCATCACTCCAGTCTTCCATCCATCCAGCCATCCATCCATCCAGCCATCCATCCAGCCATCCATCCAACCATCCATCCATCCCTCCAGCCAGCCATCCATCCAGCCATCCATCCATCCATCCCTCCAGACAATCGCCCATCCAGCCATCCATCCATCCAGCCATCCATCCAGCCATCCATCCAGCCATCCATCCCTCCAGCAATCCATCCATCCAGCCATTCCTTCATCCAGCCATCCATCCAGCCATCCATCCATCCATCCATCCCTCCAGCCAGCCATCCATCCAGCCATCCCTCCATCCATCCGTCCATCCATCCATCCATCCAGCCATCCATCCATCCGGCCAGCCTTCCATCCAGCCATCCCGCCATATAGTCATCCATCCAGCCATCCATCCATTCGTCACTCCAGCCAGCCATCCTTCCAGCCATCCATCCAGCCATCCATCCATCCATCCATCCATCCAGCCATCCATCCAGCAATCCATCCATCCAGACGTCCAGCCATCCAGCCATCCATCCATCCAGCCATCCATCCATCCAGCTATCCATCCATCCATCCATCCAGCCATCCATCCAGCCATCCATCCATCCAGCCAGCCATCCAGCCATCCATCCATCCATCCATCCCTCCAGCCAGCCAATCATCCAGCCATCCATCCATCCAGCCATCCATCCAGCCATCCATCCATCCATCCATCCCTCCAGCAAGCCATTCATCCAGCCATCCATCCATCCAGCCATCCATCCAGCCATCCATCCATTCATCCCTCCAGCCAGCCATCAATCCAGCCATCCGTCCATCCAGCCATCCATCCAGCCATCCATGCATTCATCCATCTCTCCATCCAGCCATCCATCCAGCCATTCATCCATCCATCCATACCTCCAGCCGGCCACCCATCCATTCATCCATCCATCCAGCCATCCATTCAGCCATCCATCCATCAATCCATCCGCCCAGCCAGCCACCCATCCAGCCAACCAGCCATACCGCCATCCATCCAGCCATCTATCCATTCATCCATCCCTCCAGCGAACCATCCATCCAGCCATCCATCCATCCAGCCATCCATTTAGCCATGCATCCATCCATCCATCCCATCAGCCAGACATCCATTCGGCCATCCATCCATCCAGACATCCATTCATCCATCCCTCCAGCCAGCCATCCATCCAGCCATCCATCCATCCAGCCATCCATCCAGCCATCCATCCATCCATCCATCCCTCCTGCCAGCCATCCATCCAGCCATCCATCCATCCAACCATCCATCCAGCCATCCATCCGTCCCTCCAGCCAGCCATCCATCCAGCCATTCATCCATCCAGCCATCCATCGAGCCATCCATCCATCCATCCTTCCCTCCAGCCAGCCATCCATCCAGCCATCCATCCATACAGCCACCCATCCAGCCATCCATCCATCCATCCATCCCTCCAGCCAGTCATCCATCCAGCCATCCCTCCATCCAACCATCCATCCAGCCATCCAACCATTCATCCATCTCTCCAGCCAGCCATACATTCAGCCATTCATTCTTCCAGCCATCCATCCAGTCATCCATCCATCCATCCATCCCTCCAGCCAGCCAGTCATTAAGCCATCCATCCATCCAACCATCCATCCAGCCATCCATCCAGCCATCCATCCCTCCAGCCAGCCATCCATCCAGCCATCCCTCCTTCCAGCCATCCATCCAGCCATCCATCCATCCATCGATCCCTCCAGCCAGCCAACCATCCAGCCATCCCTCCATCCAGCCATCCATCCATCCATCCCACCAGCCAGCCATCCATCCAGCCATCCATCCAGCTAACAATCCAGCCATCCATCCATCAATCCATCCCTTAAGCCAGCCATCCGTCCAGCCATCCCTCCTTCCAGCCATCCATCCAGCCATCCATCGATCCCTCCAGCCAGCCAACCATCCAGCCATCCCTCCATCCAGCCATCCATCCATCCATCCCACCAGCCAGCCATCCATCCATCCATCCATCCAGCTATCCATCCAGCCATCCATTCTTCAATCCATCCCTTAAGCCAGCCATCCGTCCAGCCATCCATCCATCCAGCCGTCCATCCAGCCATCCATTCATCCATCCATCCCTTCAGCCTGCCATCCATCCAGCCATCCATCCAGCCAGCCATCCATCCAGCCATCCATCCATCAATCCATCCATCCAGCCAGCCATCCATCCAGCCATCCATCCATCCTGCCATCCATCCAGCCATCCATTCAGCCATCCATCCATCCATCCTTCACTCCAGCCAGCCAACCATTCGGCCATCCATCCATTCAGCCATCCATTCATCCATCGCACCAGCCAGCCATCCATCAAGCCGTCCATCCAGCCATCCATCCATCCAGCCATCCATCCATCCAGCCATCCATCCAGCCATCCATCCATCCATCCCTCCAGCCATCCATCCATCCAGGCATCCATCCATCCAGCTATCCATCCAGCCATCCATCCATCCCTCCAGCCAGCCATCCATCCAGCCATCCATCCATCCAGCCATCCATGCAGCCATCCATCCATCCATCCATCCCTCCAGCCAGTCATCCATCCAGCCATCCATCCATCCAGCCATCCATCCAGCCATCCATTCATCCATCCATCCCTCCAGCCAGCCATTCCTCCAGCCATCCATCCATTCAGCTATCCATCCAGCCATCCAGCCATCCATCCATCCCTCCAGCCAGCCATCTATCCAGCCATCCCTCTATCCAGCTATCCATCCAGCCATCCATCCATCCATCCATCCATCCCTCCAACCAGCCATACATCCAGCCATCCATCGATCCAGCCATCCATCCAGCCCTCCATCCATCCATCCATCCCTCCAGCCAGCCAGTCATTAAGCCATCCATCCATCCAGCCATCCATCCAGCCATCCATTCATCCATCCATCCCTCCAGCCAGCCATCCATCCAGCCATCCCTCCATCCAGACATCCATCCAGCCATCCATCCATCCATCCATCCCTCCAGCCAGCCAACCATCCAGCTATCCCTCCATCCATCCATCCATCCATCCCTCCAGCCAGCCATCCATCCAGCCATCCATCCATCCAGCCATCCATCCAGCCATCCATCCATCAATCCATCCCTCCAGCCAACCATCCATCCAGCCCTCCATCCATCCAGCCGTCCATCCAGCCATCCATCCATCCATCCCTCCAGCCAGCCATCCATCCAGCCATCCATCCATCCATCCCTCCAGCCAGCCATCCATCCAGCCATCCATCCATCCAGCCATCCATCCAGCCATCCATCCATCCATCCATTCCTCCAGCCAGCAATCCATCCATCCATCCATCCAGCCATCCATCCAGCCATCCATCCACCCAGCCTTCCGGCCACCCAGCCATCCGTCCATCCAGCCATCCATCCATCCAGCCATCCATCCAGCCCTCCATCCATCCATCCATCCCTCCAGCCAGCCAGTCATTAAGCCATCCATCCATCCAGCCATCCATCCAGCCATCCATTCATCCATCCATCCCTCCAGCCAGCCATCCATCCAGCCATCCCTCCATCCAGACATCCATCCAGCCATCCATCCATCCATCCATCCCTCCAGCCAGCCAACCATCCAGCTATCCCTCCATCCATCCATCCATCCATCCCTCCAGCCAGCCATCCATCCAGCCATCCATCCATCCAGCCATCCATCCAGCCATCCATCCATCCCTCCAGCCAGCCATCCATCCAGCCCTCCATCCATCCAGCCGTCCATCCAGCCATCCATCCATCCATCCCTCCAGCCAGCCATCCATCCATCCATCCATCCATCCATCCCTCCACCCAGCCATCCATCCAGCCATCCATCCATCCAGCCATCCATCCAGCCATCCATCCATCCATCCATTCCTCCAGCCAGCAATCCATCCATCCATCCATCCAGCCATCCATCCAGCCATCCATCCACGCAGCCTTCCGGCCACCCAGCCATCCGTCCATCCAGCCATCCATCCATCCAGCCATCCATCCATCCATCCAGCCATCCATCCAGCCATCCATCCATTCAGCCATCCATCCAGACATCCATCCATCCATCCATCCCGCCAGCGAGTCATCCATCCAGTCATCCATCCATCCAGCCATCCATCCAGCCATCCATCCATCCATCCATCCCTCCAGCCAGCCATTCATCCAGCCATCCAGCCAGCCAACCATCCAGCTATCCCTCCATCCATCCATCCATCCATCCCTCCAGCCAGCCATCCATCCAGCCATCCATCCATCCAGCCATCCATCCAGCCATCCATCCATCAATCCATCCCTCCAGCCAGCCATCCATCCAGCCCTCCATCCATCCAGCCGTCCATCCAGCCATCCATCCATCCATCCCTCCAGCCAGCCATCCATCCATCCATCCATCCCTCCACCCAGCCATCCATCCAGCCATCCCTCCAGCCAGCCATCCATCCAGCCATCCCTCCATCCAGACATCCATCCAGCCATCCATCCATCCATCCATCCCTCCAGCCAGCCAACCATCCAGCTATCCCTCCATCCATCCATCCATCCATCCCTCCAGCCAGCCATCCATCCAGCCATCCATCCATCCAGCCATCCATCCAGCCATCCATCCATCAATCCATCCCTTCAGCCAGCCATCCATCCAGCCATCCATCCATCCAGCCTTCCATCCAGCCATCCCTCCATACAGCCATCCATCCAGCCATCCATCCATCCGTCACTCCAGCCAGTCATTCCTCCATCCAGCCATCCATCCAGGCATCCATCCATCCCTCCAGCCAGCCACCCATCCAGCCATCCCTCCATCCAGCCATCCATCCAGCCAATAATCCATCCATCCATTCCTCCAGCCAGCCATCCATCCAGCCATCCCTCCATCCAGCCATCCATCCAGCCATCCATCCATTCCTCCAGCCAGCCAACCATCCAGCCATCCCTCCATCCAGCCATCCATTCAGCCATCCATCCATCCATCCATCCATCCCTCCAGCCAGCCATCCATCGAGCCATCCATCCATCCAGCCAGCCATCCAGACAACCATCCATCAATCCATCCCTCCAGCCAGCCATGCATCCAGCCATCCTTCCATCCAGCCGTCCATCCGGCCATGCATCCATGACTCCATTCCTCCAGCAAGCCATCCATCCAGCCATCCATCGATCTAGCCATCCATTCAGCCAGCCATCCATCCATCCCACCAGCCAGCCATCCATCCAGCCTTCAATCCATCCAGCCATCCGTCCAGCCATTCATTAATCCATCCATTCCTCCAGCCAGCAATCCATCCAGCCATCCATCCCGCCATCCATCCAGCCATCCATCCATCCATCCATCCCTCCAGCCATCCATCCATCCATCCATCCATCCCTCCAGCCAGCCAACCATCCAGCTATCCCTCCATCCATCCATCCATCCATCCCTCCAGCCAGCCATCCATCCAGCCATCCATCCATCCAGCCATCCAGCCATCCATCCAGCTATCCATCCAGCCATCCATCCATCAATCCATCCCTCCATCCAGCCATCCATCCAGCCTTCAATCCATCCATCCATCCCTCCAGCCAGCCATCCAGCCAGCCATCCCTCCATCCAGCCGTCCATCCAGCCATCCATCCATCCCTCCAGCCATCCACCCATACAGCCATCCCTCCATCCAGCCATCCATCCAGCCAATAATCCATCCATCCATCCCTCCAGACAGCCATCCATCCTGCCACCCCACCATCCAGCCATCAATCCAGCCATCCATCCATCCCTCCAGCCAGCCAACCATCCAGCCATCCCTCCATCCAGCCATCCATCCAGCCATCCATCCATCCAGCCAGCCATCCAGCCATCCATCCATCAATCCATCCCTCCAGCCAGCCATGCATCCAGCCATCCTTCCATCCAGCCGTCCATCCGGCCAACCATCCATGACTCCATTGCTCCAGCCAGCCATCCATCCAACCATCCTTCGATCTAGCCATCCATTCAGCCATCCATCCATCCATCCCTCCAGCCAGCCATCCATCCAGCCTTCCATCCATCCAGCCATCCGTCCAGCCATTCATTAATCCATCCATTCCTCCAGCAAACAATCCATCCAGCCATCCATCCAGCCATCCATCCAGCCATCCATCAATCCATCCCTCCAGCCAGTCATCCATCCAGCCATCCATCCATCCAGCCATCCATCCAGCCATCCATCCATCCATCCATCCCTCCAGCCAGCCATCCATCCAGCCATCCATCCATCCTGACATCCGTCCAGCCATCCATCCATCCCTCCAGCCAGCCAACCATCCGGACATCCATCCATCCAGCCATCCACCCAGCCACCCATCCATCCATCCATCTCTCAAGCCAGCCAGCCATCCAGCCATCCATCAATCCAGCCATCCAACCAGCCATCCATCCAGCCATCCCTCAAGCCAGCCATCCATCCATCTATCCCTCCAGCCAGCCATCCATCCAGCCATCCATCCATCCAGCCATCCATCCAGCCATCCATCCATCCATCCATACATCCAGCCATCCATCCAGCCATCCATCCATCCATCCGTCTATCCAGCCATCCATCCTGCCATCCATCCAGCCATCCATCCATCCTTCAATCCCTCCAGCCAGCCATCCATCCACCCATCCATCCAACCAGCCATCAATCGAACCATCCACCCATCCATCACTCCAGCCATCCATCCATCCAGCCATCCATCCATCCAGCCATCCATCCAGCCATCCATCCATCCATCCCTCCAGCCAGCCATCCATGCAGCCAGCCATCCATCCATCCCTCCAGCCAATCGCCCATCCAGCCGTCCATCCATCCAGCCATCCATCCAGCCATCCATCCAGCCATCCATCACTCCAGCAATTCATCCATCCAACCATTCCTCCATCCAGCCATCCATCCAGCCATCCATCCATCCATCCATCCCTCCAGCCAGATATCCATCCAGCCATCCCTCCATCCATCCGTCCATCCATCCATCCATCCAGCCATCCATCCATCCAGCCAGCCTTCCATCCAGCCATCCCTCCATACAGCCATCCATCCAGCCATCCCTCCATCCAGCCATCCATCCAGCCAATAATCCATCCATCCATCCGTCCAGCCAGCCATCCATCCAGCCATCCCTCCATCCAGCCATCCATCCATCCCTCCAGCCAGCCAAACATCCAGCCATCCCTCCATCCAGCCATCCATCCAGCCATCCATCCATCCATCCGTCCATCCCTCCAGCCAGCCATCCATCGAGCCATCCATCCATCCAGCCAGCCATCCAGCCAACCATCCATCAATCCATCCCTCCAGCCAGCCATGCATCCAGCCGTCCTTCCATCCAGCCGTCCATCCGGCCATCCATCCATGACTCCATTCCTCCAGCCAGCCATCCATCCAGCCATCCATCGATCTAGCCATCCATTCAGCCAGCCATCCATCCATCCCTCCAGCCAGCCATCCATCCAGCCTTCCATCCATCCAGCCATCCGTCCAGCCATTCATTAATCCATCCATTCCTCCAGCCAGCAATCCATCCAGCCATCCATCCAGCCATCCATCCAGCCATCCATCCATCCATCCATCCCTCCAGCCAGCCATCCATCCAGCCATCCATCCATCCATCCATCACTGCAGCCAGCCATCCATCCAGCCATCCATCCATGACTCCATTCCTCCAGCCAGCCATCCATCCAGCCATCCATCGATCTAGCCATCCATTCAGCCAGCCATCCATCCATCCCTCCAGCCAGCCATCCATCCAGCCTTCCATCCATCCAGCCATCCGTCCAGCCATTCATTAATCCATCCATTCCTCCAGCCAGCAATCCATCCAGCCATCCATCCAGCCATCCATCCACCCATCCATCCATCCATCCATCCCTCCAGCCAGACATCCATCCAGCCATCCATCCAACCATCTATCCCTCCAGCCAGCCATCCATCCGGACATCCATCCATCCAGCCATCCATTCAGCCACCCATTCATCCATCCATCTCTCCATTAAGCCATCCATCCAGCCATCCATCCAGCCATCCATCCATCCATCCAGCCAGCCATTCATCCATGCATCCATCCATCCATCCATCCCTCCAGCCAGCCATCCATCCATCCATCCCTCCAGCCAGCCATCCATCCAGCCATCCATCCATCCCGCCATCCATCCAGCCATCCATCCATAGTCCATCCATCCATCCAGCCATCCATCTAGCCATCCATCCAGCCATCAATCCATCCATCCAGCCAGCCATTCATCCATGCATCCATCCATCCATCCATCCCTCCAGCCAGCCATCCATCCAGCCATCCATCCATCCAGCCATCCATCCATCCAGCCATCCATCCAGCCATCCCTCCATCCATCCATCCCTCCATCCATCCGTCCATCCATCCATCCATCCAGCCTTCCATCCATCCATCCAGCCAAGCAGCCATCCATCCATCCAGCCAGCCATCCAGACATCCAGCCATCCATCCAGCCGCCCATCCAGCCTTCCATCCATCCTTCCATCCCTCCAGCCAGCCATCCATCCAGCCATCCATCCAACCATCCATCCATCGAACCATCCACCCATCCATCACTCCAGTCTTCCATCCATCCAGCCATCCATCCATCCAGCCATCCATCCAGCCATCCATCCAACCATCCATCCATCCCTCCAGCCAGCCATCCATCCAGCCATCCATCCATCCATCCCTCCAGACAATCGCCCATCCAGCCATCCATCCATCCAGCCATCCATCCAGCCATCCATCCAGCCATCCATCCCTCCAGCAATCCATCCATCCAGCCATTCCTTCATCCAGCCATCCATCCAGCCATCCATCCATCCATCCATCCCTCCAGCCAGCCATCCATCCAGCCATCCCTCCATCCATCCGTCCATCCATCCATCCATCCAGCCATCCATCCATCCGGCCAGCCTTCCATCCAGCCATCCCGCCATATAGTCATCCATCCAGCCATCCATCCATTCGTCACTCCAGCCAGCCATCCTTCCAGCCATCCATCCAGCCATCCATCCATCCATCCATCCATCCAGCCATCCATCCAGCAATCCATCCATCCAGACGTCCAGCCATCCAGCCATCCATCCATCCAGCCATCCATCCATCCAGCTATCCATCCATCCATCCATCCAGCCATCCATCCAGCCATCCATCCATCCAGCCAGCCATCCAGCCATCCATCCATCCATCCATCCCTCCAGCCAGCCAATCATCCAGCCATCCATCCATCCAGCCATCCATCCAGCCATCCATCCATCCATCCATCCCTCCAGCAAGCCATTCATCCAGCCATCCATCCATCCAGCCATCCATCCAGCCATCCATCCATTCATCCCTCCAGCCAGCCATCAATCCAGCCATCCGTCCATCCAGCCATCCATCCAGCCATCCATGCATTCATCCATCTCTCCATCCAGCCATCCATCCAGCCATTCATCCATCCATCCATACCTCCAGCCGGCCACCCATCCATTCATCCATCCATCCAGCCATCCATTCAGCCATCCATCCATCAATCCATCCGCCCAGCCAGCCACCCATCCAGCCAACCAGCCATACCGCCATCCATCCAGCCATCTATCCATTCATCCATCCCTCCAGCGAACCATCCATCCAGCCATCCATCCATCCAGCCATCCATTTAGCCATGCATCCATCCATCCATCCCATCAGCCAGACATCCATTCGGCCATCCATCCATCCAGACATCCATTCATCCATCCCTCCAGCCAGCCATCCATCCAGCCATCCATCCATCCAGCCATCCATCCAGCCATCCATCCATCCATCCATCCCTCCTGCCAGCCATCCATCCAGCCATCCATCCATCCAACCATCCATCCAGCCATCCATCCGTCCCTCCAGCCAGCCATCCATCCAGCCATTCATCCATCCAGCCATCCATCGAGCCATCCATCCATCCATCCTTCCCTCCAGCCAGCCATCCATCCAGCCATCCATCCATACAGCCACCCATCCAGCCATCCATCCATCCATCCATCCCTCCAGCCAGTCATCCATCCAGCCATCCCTCCATCCAACCATCCATCCAGCCATCCAACCATTCATCCATCTCTCCAGCCAGCCATACATTCAGCCATTCATTCTTCCAGCCATCCATCCAGTCATCCATCCATCCATCCATCCCTCCAGCCAGCCAGTCATTAAGCCATCCATCCATCCAACCATCCATCCAGCCATCCATCCAGCCATCCATCCCTCCAGCCAGCCATCCATCCAGCCATCCCTCCTTCCAGCCATCCATCCAGCCATCCATCCATCCATCGATCCCTCCAGCCAGCCAACCATCCAGCCATCCCTCCATCCAGCCATCCATCCATCCATCCCACCAGCCAGCCATCCATCCAGCCATCCATCCAGCTAACAATCCAGCCATCCATCCATCAATCCATCCCTTAAGCCAGCCATCCGTCCAGCCATCCCTCCTTCCAGCCATCCATCCAGCCATCCATCGATCCCTCCAGCCAGCCAACCATCCAGCCATCCCTCCATCCAGCCATCCATCCATCCATCCCACCAGCCAGCCATCCATCCATCCATCCATCCAGCTATCCATCCAGCCATCCATTCTTCAATCCATCCCTTAAGCCAGCCATCCGTCCAGCCATCCATCCATTCAGCCGTCCATCCAGCCATCCATTCATCCATCCATCCCTTCAGCCTGCCATCCATCCAGCCATCCATCCAGCCAGCCATCCATCCAGCCATCCATCCATCAATCCATCCATCCAGCCAGCCATCCATCCAGCCATCCATCCATCCTGCCATCCATCCAGCCATCCATTCAGCCATCCATCCATCCATCCTTCACTCCAGCCAGCCAACCATTCGGCCATCCATCCATTCAGCCATCCATTCATCCATCGCACCAGCCAGCCATCCATCAAGCCGTCCATCCAGCCATCCATCCATCCAGCCATCCATCCATCCAGCCATCCATCCAGCCATCCATCCATCCATCCCTCCAGCCATCCATCCATCCAGGCATCCATCCATCCAGCTATCCATCCAGCCATCCATCCATCCCTCCAGCCAGCCATCCATCCAGCCATCCATCCATCCAGCCATCCATGCAGCCATCCATCCATCCATCCATCCCTCCAGCCAGTCATCCATCCAGCCATCCATCCATCCAGCCATCCATCCAGCCATCCATTCATCCATCCATCCCTCCAGCCAGCCATTCCTCCAGCCATCCATCCATTCAGCTATCCATCCAGCCATCCAGCCATCCATCCATCCCTCCAGCCAGCCATCTATCCAGCCATCCCTCTATCCAGCTATCCATCCAGCCATCCATCCATCCATCCATCCATCCCTCCAACCAGCCATACATCCAGCCATCCATCGATCCAGCCATCCATCCAGCCCTCCATCCATCCATCCATCCCTCCAGCCAGCCAGTCATTAAGCCATCCATCCATCCAGCCATCCATCCAGCCATCCATTCATCCATCCATCCCTCCAGCCAGCCATCCATCCAGCCATCCCTCCATCCAGACATCCATCCAGCCATCCATCCATCCATCCATCCCTCCAGCCAGCCAACCATCCAGCTATCCCTCCATCCATCCATCCATCCATCCCTCCAGCCAGCCATCCATCCAGCCATCCATCCATCCAGCCATCCATCCAGCCATCCATCCATCAATCCATCCCTCCAGCCAACCATCCATCCAGCCCTCCATCCATCCAGCCGTCCATCCAGCCATCCATCCATCCATCCCTCCAGCCAGCCATCCATCCAGCCATCCATCCATCCATCCCTCCAGCCAGCCATCCATCCAGCCATCCATCCATCCAGCCATCCATCCAGCCATCCATCCATCCATCCATTCCTCCAGCCAGCAATCCATCCATCCATCCATCCAGCCATCCATCCACCCAGCCTTCCGGCCACCCAGCCATCCGTCCATCCAGCCATCCATCCATCCAGCCATCCATCCAGCCCTCCATCCATCCATCCATCCCTCCAGCCAGCCAGTCATTAAGCCATCCATCCATCCAGCCATCCATCCAGCCATCCATTCATCCATCCATCCCTCCAGCCAGCCATCCATCCAGCCATCCCTCCATCCAGACATCCATCCAGCCATCCATCCATCCATCCATCCCTCCAGCCAGCCAACCATCCAGCTATCCCTCCATCCATCCATCCATCCATCCCTCCAGCCAGCCATCCATCCAGCCATCCATCCATCCAGCCATCCATCCAGCCATCCATCCATCCCTCCAGCCAGCCATCCATCCAGCCCTCCATCCATCCAGCCGTCCATCCAGCCATCCATCCATCCATCCCTCCAGCCAGCCATCCATCCATCCATCCATCCATCCATCCCTCCACCCAGCCATCCATCCAGCCATCCATCCATCCAGCCATCCATCCAGCCATCCATCCATCCATCCATTCCTCCAGCCAGCAATCCATCCATCCATCCATCCAGCCATCCATCCAGCCATCCATCCACCCAGCCTTCCGGCCACCCAGCCATCCGTCCATCCAGCCATCCATCCATCCAGCCATCCATCCATCCATCCAGCCATCCATCCAGCCATCCATCCATTCAGCCATCCATCCAGACATCCATCCATCCATCCATCCCGCCAGCGAGTCATCCATCCAGTCATCCATCCATCCAGCCATCCATCCAGCCATCCATCCATCCATCCATCCCTCCAGCCAGCCATTCATCCAGCCATCCAGCCAGCCAACCATCCAGCTATCCCTCCATCCATCCATCCATCCATCCCTCCAGCCAGCCATCCATCCAGCCATCCATCCATCCAGCCATCCATCCAGCCATCCATCCATCAATCCATCCCTCCAGCCAGCCATCCATCCAGCCCTCCATCCATCCAGCCGTCCATCCAGCCATCCATCCATCCATCCCTCCAGCCAGCCATCCATCCATCCATCCATCCCTCCACCCAGCCATCCATCCAGCCATCCCTCCAGCCAGCCATCCATCCAGCCATCCCTCCATCCAGACATCCATCCAGCCATCCATCCATCCATCCATCCCTCCAGCCAGCCAACCATCCAGCTATCCCTCCATCCATCCATCCATCCATCCCTCCAGCCAGCCATCCATCCAGCCATCCATCCATCCAGCCATCCATCCAGCCATCCATCCATCAATCCATCCCTTCAGCCAGCCATCCATCCAGCCATCCATCCATCCAGCCTTCCATCCAGCCATCCCTCCATACAGCCATCCATCCAGCCATCCATCCATCCGTCACTCCAGCCAGTCATTCCTCCATCCAGCCATCCATCCAGGCATCCATCCATCCCTCCAGCCAGCCACCCATCCAGCCATCCCTCCATCCAGCCATCCATCCAGCCAATAATCCATCCATCCATTCCTCCAGCCAGCCATCCATCCAGCCATCCCTCCATCCAGCCATCCATCCAGCCATCCATCCATTCCTCCAGCCAGCCAACCATCCAGCCATCCCTCCATCCAGCCATCCATTCAGCCATCCATCCATCCATCCATCCATCCCTCCAGCCAGCCATCCATCGAGCCATCCATCCATCCAGCCAGCCATCCAGACAACCATCCATCAATCCATCCCTCCAGCCAGCCATGCATCCAGCCATCCTTCCATCCAGCCGTCCATCCGGCCATGCATCCATGACTCCATTCCTCCAGCAAGCCATCCATCCAGCCATCCATCGATCTAGCCATCCATTCAGCCAGCCATCCATCCATCCCACCAGCCAGCCATCCATCCAGCCTTCAATCCATCCAGCCATCCGTCCAGCCATTCATTAATCCATCCATTCCTCCAGCCAGCAATCCATCCAGCCATCCATCCCGCCATCCATCCAGCCATCCATCCATCCATCCATCCCTCCAGCCATCCATCCATCCATCCATCCATCCCTCCAGCCAGCCAACCATCCAGCTATCCCTCCATCCATCCATCCATCCATCCCTCCAGCCAGCCATCCATCCAGCCATCCATCCATCCAGCCATCCATCCAGCCATCCATCCATCAATCCATCCCTTCAGCCAGCCATCCATCCAGCCATCCATCCATCCAGCTTTCCATCCAGCCATCCCTCCATACAGCCATCCATCCAGCCATCCATCCATCCGTCACTCCAGCCAGTCATTCCTCCATCCAGCCATCCATCCAGCCATCCATCCATCCCTCCAGCCAGCCACCCATCCAGCCATCCCTCCATCCAGCCATCCATCCAGCCAATAATCCATCCATCCATTCCTCCAGCCAGCCATCCATCCAGCCATCCCTCCATCCAGCCATCCATCCAGCCATCCATCCATTCCTCCAGCCAGCCAACCATCCAGCCATCCCTCCATCCAGCCATCCATTCAGCCATCCATCCATCCATCCATCCAACCCTCCAGCCAGCCATCCATCGAGCCATCCATCCATCCAGCCAGCCATCCAGACAACCATCCATCAATCCATCCCTCCAGCCAGCCATGCATCCAGCCATCCTTCCATCCAGCCGTCCATCCGGCCATGCATCCATGACTCCATTCCTCCAGCAAGCCATCCATCCAGCCATCCATCGATCTAGCCATCCATTCAGCCAGCCATCCATCCATCCCACCAGCCAGCCATCCATCCAGCCTTCAATCCATCCAGCCATCCGTCCAGCCATTCATTAATCCATCCATTCCTCCAGCCAGCAATCCATCCAGCCATCCATCCCGCCATCCATCCAGCCATCCATCCATCCATCCATCCCTCCAGCCAGCCATCCATCCAGCCATCCATCCATCCACCCATCCCTCCAGCCAGCCATCCATCCAGCCATCCATCCATCCAGACATCCATCCAGCCATCCATCCAACCATCTATCCCTCCAGCCAGCCATCCATCCGGACATCCATCCATCCAGCCATCCATTCAGCCACCCATCCATCCATCCATCTCTCCAGCCAGCCAGCCATCCAGCCATCCATTTATCCAGCCATTCATCCAGCCATCCATCCATCCATCCCTCCAGCCAGCCATCCATCCATCCATCCCTCCAGCCAGCCATCCATCCAGCCATCCATCCATCCCGCCATCCATCCAGCCATCCATCCATCCGTCCATCCATCCATCCAGCCATCCATCCAGCCATCCATCCAGCCATCCATCCATCCATCCAGCCAGCCATTCATCCATGCATCCATCCATCCATCCATCCCTCCAGCCAGCCATCCATCCAGCCATCCATCCAACCAGCCATCCATCCATCCAGCCATCCATCCAGCCATCCATCCATCCATCCATCCCTCCATCCATCCGTCCATCCATCCATCCATCCAGCCTTCCATCCATCCATCCAGTCAGCAGACATCCATCCATCCAGCCAGCCATCCAGACATCCAGCCATCCATCCAGCCGTCCATCCAGCCTTCCATCCATCCTTCCATCCCTCCAGCCAGCCATCCATCCAGCCATCCATTCGGCCATTCATCCATCCATCCATCCCTCCAGCCAGCCATCCATCCAGCCATCCCTCCATCCAGCCATCCATCCAGCCTTCAATCCATCCATCCATCCCTCCAGCCAGCCATCCAGCCAGCCATCCCTCCATCCAGCCATCAATCCAGCCATCCATCCATCCCTCCAGCCAGCCAACCATCCAGCCATCCCTCCATCCAGCCATCCATCCAGCCATCCATCCATCCATCCCTCCAGCCAGCCATCCATCGAGCCATCCATCCATCCAGCCAGCCATCCAGCCATCCATCCATCAATCCATCCCTCCAGCCAGCCATGCATCCAGCCATCCTTCCATCCAGCCGTCCATCCGGCCAACCATCCATGACTCCATTGCTCCAGCCAGCCATCCATCCAACCATCCTTCGATCTAGCCATCCATTCAGCCATCCATCCATCCATCCCTCCAGCCAGCCATCCATCCAGCCTTCCATCCATCCAGCCATCCGTCCAGCCATTCATTAATCCATCCATTCCTCCAGCAAACAATCCATCCAGCCATCCATCCAGCCATCCATCCAGCCATCCATCAATCCATCCCTCCAGCCAGTCATCCATCCAGCCATCCATCCATCCAGCCATCCATCCAGCCATCCATCCATCCATCCATCCCTCCAGCCAGCCATCCATCCAGCCATCCATCCATCCTGACATCCGTCCAGCCATCCATCCATCCCTCCAGCCAGCCAACCATCCGGACATCCATCCATCCAGCCATCCACCCAGCCACCCATCCATCCATCCATCTCTCAAGCCAGCCAGCCATCCAGCCATCCATCAATCCAGCCATCCAACCAGCCATCCATCCAGCCATCCCTCAAGCCAGCCATCCATCCATCTATCCCTCCAGCCAGCCATCCATCCAGCCATCCATCCATCCAGCCATCCATCCAGCCATCCATCCATCCATCCATACATCCAGCCATCCATCCAGCCATCCATCCATCCATCCGTCTATCCAGCCATCCATCCTGCCATCCATCCAGCCATCCATCCATCCTTCAATCCCTCCAGCCAGCCATCCATCCAGCCATCCATCCAACCAGCCATCCATCGAACCATCCACCCATCCATCACTCCAGCCATCCATCCATCCAGCCATCCATCCATCCAGCCATCCATCCAGCCATCCATCCATCCCTCCAGCCAGCCATCCATGCAGCCAGCCATCCATCCATCCCTCCAGCCAATCGCCCATCCAGCCGTCCATCCATCCAGCCATCCATCCAGCCATCCATCCAGCCATCCATCACTCCAGCAATTCATCCATCCAACCATTCCTCCATCCAGCCATCCATCCAGCCATCCATCCATCCATCCATCCCTCCAGCCAGATATCCATCCAGCCATCCCTCCATCCATCCGTCCATCCATCCATCCATCCAGCCATCCATCCATCCAGCCAGCCTTCCATCCAGCCATCCCTCCATACAGCCATCCATCCAGCCATCCCTCCATCCAGCCATCCATCCAGCCAATAATCCATCCATCCATCCGTCCAGCCAGCCATCCATCCAGCCATCCCTCCATCCAGCCATCCATCCATCCCTCCAGCCAGCCAAACATCCAGCCATCCCTCCATCCAGCCATCCATCCAGCCATCCATCCATCCATCCGTCCATCCCTCCAGCCAGCCATCCATCGAGCCATCCATCCATCCAGCCAGCCATCCAGCCAACCATCCATCAATCCATCCCTCCAGCCAGCCATGCATCCAGCCGTCCTTCCATCCAGCCGTCCATCCGGCCATCCATCCATGACTCCATTCCTCCAGCCAGCCATCCATCCTGCCATCCATCGATCTAGCCATCCATTCAGCCAGCCATCCATCCATCCCTCCAGCCAGCCATCCATCCAGCCTTCCATCCATCCAGCCATCCGTCCAGCCATTCATTAATCCATCCATTCCTCCAGCCAGCAATCCATCCAGCCATCCATCCAGCCATCCATCCAGCCATCCATCCATCCATCCATCCCTCCAGCCAGCCATCCATCCAGCCATCCATCCATCCATCCATCACTGCAGCCAGCCATCCATCCAGCCATCCATCCATGACTCCATTCCTCCAGCCAGCCATCCATCCAGCCATCCATCGATCTAGCCATCCATTCAGCCAGCCATCCATCCATCCCTCCAGCCAGCCATCCATCCAGCCTTCCATCCATCCAGCCATCCGTCCAGCCATTCATTAATCCATCCATTCCTCCAGCCAGCAATCCATCCAGCCATCCATCCAGCCATCCATCCACCCATCCATCCATCCATCCATCCCTCCAGCCAGACATCCATCCAGCCATCCATCCAACCATCTATCCCTCCAGCCAGCCATCCATCCGGACATCCATCCATCCAGCCATCCATTCAGCCACCCATTCATCCATCCATCTCTCCATTAAGCCATCCATCCAGCCATCCATCCAGCCATCCATCCATCCATCCAGCCAGCCATTCATCCATGCATCCATCCATCCATCCATCCCTCCAGCCAGCCATCCATCCATCCATCCCTCCAGCCAGCCATCCATCCAGCCATCCATCCATCCCGCCATCCATCCAGCCATCCATCCATAGTCCATCCATCCATCCAGCCATCCATCCAGCCATCCATCCAGCCATCAATCCATCCATCCAGCCAGCCATTCATCCATGCATCCATCCATCCATCCATCCCTCCAGCCAGCCATCCATCCAGCCATCCATCCATCCAGCCATCCATCCATCCAGCCATCCATCCAGCCATCCCTCCATCCATCCATCCCTCCATCCATCCGTCCATCCATCCATCCATCCAGCCTTCCATCCATCCATCCAGCCAAGCAGCCATCCATCCATCCAGCCAGCCATCCAGACATCCAGCCATCCATCCAGCCGCCCATCCAGCCTTCCATCCATCCTTCCATCCCTCCAGCCAGCCATCCATCCAGCCATCCATCCAACCATCCATCCATCGAACCATCCACCCATCCATCACTCCAGTCTTCCATCCATCCAGCCATCCATCCATCCAGCCATCCATCCAGCCATCCATCCAACCATCCATCCATCCCTCCAGCCAGCCATCTATCCAGCCATCCATCCATCCATCCCTCCAGACAATCGCCCATCCAGCCATCCATCCATCCAGCCATCCATCCAGCCATCCATCCAGCCATCCATCCCTCCAGCAATCCATCCATCCAGCCATTCCTTCATCCAGCCATCCATCCAGCCATCCATCCATCCATCCATCCCTCCAGCCAGCCATCCATCCAGCCATCCCTCCATCCATCCGTCCATCCATCCATCCATCCAGCCATCCATCCATCCGGCCAGCCTTCCATCCAGCCATCCCGCCATATAGTCATCCATCCAGCCATCCATCCATTCGTCACTCCAGCCAGCCATCCTTCCAGCCATCCAGCCAGCCATCCATCCATCCATCCATCCATCCAGCCATCCATCCAGCAATCCATCCATCCAGACGTCCAGCCATTCATTAATCCATCCATTCCTCCAGCCAGCAATCCATCCAGCCATCCATCCCGCCATCCATCCAGCCATCCATCCATCCATCCATCCCTCCAGCCATCCATCCATCCATCCATCCATCCCTCCAGCCAGCCAACCATCCAGCTATCCCTCCATCCATCCATCCATCCATCCCTCCAGCCAGCCATCCATCCAGCCATCCATCCATCCAGCCATCCATCCAGCCATCCATCCATCAATCCATCCCTTCAGCCAGCCATCCATCCAGCCATCCATCCATCCAGCCTTCCATCCAGCCATCCCTCCATACAGCCATCCATCCAGCCATCCATCCATCCGTCACTCCAGCCAGTCATTCCTCCATCCAGCCATCCATCCAGCCATCCATCCATCCCTCCAGCCAGCCACCCATCCAGCCATCCCTCCATCCAGCCATCCATCCAGCCAATAATCCATCCATCCATTCCTCCAGCCAGCCATCCATCCAGCCATCCCTCCATCCAGCCATCCATCCAGCCATCCATCCATTCCTCCAGCCAGCCAACCATCCAGCCATCCCTCCATCCAGCCATCCATTCAGCCATCCATCCATCCATCCATCCAACCCTCCAGACAGCCATCCATCGAGCCATCCATCCATCCAGCCAGCCATCCAGACAACCATCCATCAATCCATCCCTCCAGCCAGCCATGCATCCAGCCATCCTTCCATCCAGCCGTCCATCCGGCCATGCATCCATGACTCCATTCCTCCAGCAAGCCATCCATCCAGCCATCCATCGATCTAGCCATCCATTCAGCCAGCCATCCATCCATCCCACCAGCCAGCCATCCATCCAGCCTTCAATCCATCCAGCCATCCGTCCAGCCATTCATTAATCCATCCATTCCTCCAGCCAGCAATCCATCCAGCCATCCATCCCGCCATCCATCCAGCCATCCATCCATCCATCCATCCCTCCAGCCAGCCATCCATCCAGCCATCCATCCATCCACCCATCCCTCCAGCCAGCCATCCATCCAGCCATCCATCCATCCAGACATCCATCCAGCCATCCATCCAACCATCTATCCCTCCAGCCAGCCATCCATCCGGACATCCATCCATCCAGCCATCCATTCAGCCACCCATCCATCCATCCATCTCTCCAGCCAGCCAGCCATCCAGCCATCCATTTATCCAGCCATTCATCCAGCCATCCATCCATCCATCCCTCCAGCCAGCCATCCATCCATCCATCCCTCCAGCCAGCCATCCATCCAGCCATCCATCCATCCCGCCATCCATCCAGCCATCCATCCATCCGTCCATCCATCCATCCAGCCATCCATCCAGCCATCCATCCAGCCATCCATCCATCCATCCAGCCAGCCATTCATCCATGCATCCATCCATCCATCCATCCCTCCAGCCAGCCATCCATCCAGCCAGCCATCCATCCAGCCATCCATCCATCCAGCCATCCATCCAGCCATCCATCCATCCATCCATCCCTCCATCCATCCGTCCATCCATCCATCCATCCAGCCTTCCATCCATCCATCCAGTCAGCAGACATCCATCCATCCAGCCAGCCATCCAGACATCCAGCCATCCATCCAGCCGTCCATCCAGCCTTCCATCCATCCTTCCATCCCTCCAGCCAGCCATCCATCCAGCCATCCATTCGGCCATTCATCCATCCATCCATCCCTCCAGCCAGCCATCCATCCAGCCATCCCTCCATCCAGCCATCCATCCAGCCTTCAATCCATCCATCCATCCCTCCAGCCAGCCATCCAGCCAGCCATCCCTCCATCCAGCCGTCCATCCAGCCATCCATCCATCCCTCCAGCCATCCACCCATACAGCCATCCCTCCATCCAGCCATCCATCCAGCCAATAATCCATCCATCCATCCCTCCAGACAGTCATCCATCCTGCCACCCCACCATCCAGCCATCAATCCAGCCATCCATCCATCCCTCCAGCCAGCCAACCATCCAGCCATCCCTCCATCCAGCCATCCATCCAGCCATCCATCCATCCATCCCTCCAGCCAGCCATCCATCGAGCCATCCATCCATCCAGCCAGCCATCCAGCCATCCATCCATCAATCCATCCCTCCAGCCAGCCATGCATCCAGCCATCCTTCCATCCAGCCGTCCATCCGGCCAACCATCCATGACTCCATTGCTCCAGCCAGCCATCCATCCAACCATCCTTCGATCTAGCCATCCATTCAGCCATCCATCCATCCATCCCTCCAGCCAGCCATCCATCCAGCCTTCCATCCATCCAGCCATCCGTCCAGCCATTCATTAATCCATCCATTCCTCCAGCAAACAATCCATCCAGCCATCCATCCAGCCATCCATCCAGCCATCCATCAATCCATCCCTCCAGCCAGTCATCCATCCAGCCATCCATCCATCCAGCCATCCATCCAGCCATCCATCCATCCATCCATCCCTCCAGCCAGCCATCCATCCAGCCATCCATCCATCCTGACATCCGTCCAGCCATCCATCCATCCCTCCAGCCAGCCAACCATCCGGACAACCATCCATCCAGCCATCCACCCAGCCACCCATCCATCCATCCATCTCTCAAGCCAGCCAGCCATCCAGCCATCCATCAATCCAGCCATCCAACCAGCCATCCATCCAGCCATCCCTCAAGCCAGCCATCCATCCATCTATCCCTCCAGCCAGCCATCCATCCAGCCATCCATCCATCCAGCCATCCATCCAGCCATCCATCCATCCATCCATACATCCAGCCATCCATCCAGCCATCCATCCATCCATCCGTCTATCCAGCCATCCATCCTGCCATCCATCCAGCCATCCATCCATCCTTCAATCCCTCCAGCCAGCCATCCATCCAGCCATCCATCCAACCAGCCATCCATCGAACCATCCACCCATCCATCACTCCAGCCATCCATCCATCCAGCCATCCATCCATCCAGCCATCCATCCAGCCATCCATCCATCCATCCCTCCAGCCAGCCATCCATGCAGCCAGCCATCCATCCATCCCTCCAGCCAATCACCCATCCAGCCGTCCATCCATCCAGCCATCCATCCAGCCATCCATCCAGCCATCCATCACTCCAGCAATTCATCCATCCAACCATTCCTCCATCCAGCCATCCATCCAGCCATCCATCCATCCATCCATCCCTCCAGCCAGATATCCATCCAGCCATCCCTCCATCCATCCGTCCATCCATCCATCCATCCAGCCATCCATCCATCCAGCCAGCCTTCCATCCAGCCATCCCTCCATACAGCCATCCATCCAGCCATCCCTCCATCCAGCCATCCATCCAGCCAATAATCCATCCATCCATCCGTCCAGCCAGCCATCCATCCAGCCATCCCTCCATCCAGCCATCCATCCATCCCTCCAGCCAGCCAAACATCCAGCCATCCCTCCATCCAGCCATCCATCCAGCCATCCATCCATCCATCCGTCCATCCCTCCAGCCAGCCATCCATCGAGCCATCCATCCATCCAGCCAGCCATCCAGCCAACCATCCATCAATCCATCCCTCCAGCCAGCCATGCATCCAGCCGTCCTTCCATCCAGCCGTCCATCCGGCCATCCATCCATGACTCCATTCCTCCAGCCAGCCATCCATCCTGCCATCCATCGATCTAGCCATCCATTCAGCCAGCCATCCATCCATCCCTCCAGCCAGCCATCCATCCAGCCTTCCATCCATCCAGCCATCCGTCCAGCCATTCATTAATACATCCATTCCTCCAGCCAGCAATCCATCCAGCCATCCATCCAGCCATCCATCCAGCCATCCATCCATCCATCCATCCCTCCAGCCAGCCATCCATCCAGCCATCCATCCATCCATCCATCACTGCAGCCAGCCATCCATCCAGCCATCCATCCATGACTCCATTCCTCCAGCCAGCCATCCATCCAGCCATCCATCGATCTAGCCATCCATTCAGCCAGCCATCCATCCATCCCTCCAGCCAGCCATCCATCCAGCCTTCCATCCATCCAGCCATCCGTCCAGCCATTCATTAATCCATCCATTCCTCCAGCCAGCAATCCATCCAGCCATCCATCCAGCCATCCATCCACCCATCCATCCATCCATCCATCCCTCCAGCCAGACATCCATCCAGCCATCCATCCAACCATCTATCCCTCCAGCCAGCCATCCATCCGGACATCCATCCATCCAGCCATCCATTCAGCCACCCATTCATCCATCCATCTCTCCATTAAGCCATCCATCCAGCCATCCATCCAGCCATCCATCCATCCATCCAGCCAGCCATTCATCCATGCATCCATCCATCCATCCATCCCTCCAGCCAGCCATCCATCCATCCATCCCTCCAGCCAGCCATCCATCCAGCCATCCATCCATCCCGCCAGCCAGCCATGCATCCAGCCATCCTTCCATCCAGCCGTCCATCCGGCCAACCATCCATGACTCCATTGCTCCAGCCAGCCATCCATCCAACCATCCCTCCAGCCAGCCATCCATCCAGCCATCCCTCCATCCATCCGTCCATCCATCCATCCATCCAGCCATCCATCCATCCGGCCAGCCTTCCATCCAGCCATCCCGCCATATAGTCATCCATCCAGCCATCCATCCATTCGTCACTCCAGCCAGCCATCCTTCCAGCCATCCAGCCAGCCATCCATCCATCCATCCATCCATCCAGCCATCCATCCAGCAATCCATCCATCCAGACGTCCAGCCATCCAGCCATCCATCCATCCAGCCATCCATCCATCCAGCTATCCATCCATCCATCCATCCAGCCATCCATCCAGCCATCCATCCAGCCATCCATCCATCCAGCCAGCCATCCAGCCATCCATCCCTCCAGCCAGCCAATCATCCAGCCATCCATCCATCCAGCCATCCATCCAGCCATCCATCCATCCATCCATCCCTCCAGCAAGCCATTCATCCAGCCATCCATCCATCCAGCCATCCATCCAGCCATCCATCCATTCATCCCTCCAGCCAGCCATCAATCCAGCCATCCGTCCATCCAGCCATCCATCCAGCCATCCATGCATTCATCCATCTCTCCATCCAGCCATCCATCCAGCCATTCATCCATCCATCCATACCTCCAGCCAGCCACCCATCCAGCCAACCAGCCATACCGCCATCCATCCAGCCATCTATCCATTCATCCATCCCTCCAGCGAACCATCCATCCAGCCATCCATCCATCCAGCCATCCATTTAGCCATGCATCCATCCATCCATCCCATCAGCCAGACATCCATTCGGCCATCCATCCATCCAGACATCCATTCATCCATCCCTCCAGCCAGCCACCCATCCAGCCATCCATCCATCCAGCCATCCATCCAGCCATCCATCCATCCATCCATCCCTCCTGCCAGCCATCCATCCAGCCATCCATCCATCCAACCATCCATCCAGCCATCCATCCGTCCCTCCAGCCAGCCATCCATCCAGCCATTCATCCATCCAGCCATCCATCGAGCCATCCATCCATCCATCCTTCCCTCCAGCCAGCCATCCATCCAGCCATCCATCCATACAGCCACCCATCCAGCCATCCATCCATCCATCCATCCCTCCAGCCAGTCATCCATCCAGCCATCCCTCCATCCAACCATCCATCCAGCCATCCAACCATTCATCCATCTCTCCAGCCAGCCATACATTCAGCCATTCATTCTTCCAGCCATCCATCCAGTCATCCATCCATCCATCCATCCCTCCAGCCAGCCAGTCATTAAGCCATCCATCCATCCATCCATCCATCCAGCCATCCATCCAGCCATCCATCCCTCCAGCCAGCCATCCATCCAGCCATCCCTCCTTCCAGCCATCCATCCAGCCATCCATCCATCCATCGATCCCTCCAGCCAGCCAACCATCCAGCCATCCCTCCATCCAGCCATCCATCCATCCATCCCACCAGCCAGCCATCCATCCAGCCATCCATCCAGCTAACAATCCAGCCATCCATCCATCAATCCATCCCTTAAGCCAGCCATCCGTCCAGCCATCCCTCCTTCCAGCCATCCATCCAGCCATCCATCGATCCCTCCAGCCAGCCAACCATCCAGCCATCCCTCCATCCAGCCATCCATCCATCCATCCCACCAGCCAGCCATCCATCCATCCATCCATCCAGCTATCCATCCAGCCATCCATTCTTCAATCCATCCCTTAAGCCAGCCATCCGTCCAGCCATCCATCCATCCAGCCGTCCATCCAGCCATCCATTCATCCATCCATCCCTTCAGCCTGCCATCCATCCAGCCATCCATCCAGCCAGCCATCCATCCAGCCATCCATCCATCAATCCATCCATCCAGCCAGCCATCCATCCAGCCATCCATCCATCCTGCCATCCATCCAGCCATCCATTCAGCCATCCATCCATCCATCCTTCACTCCAGCCAGCCAACCATTCGGCCATCCATCCATTCAGCCATCCATTCATCCATCGCACCAGCCAGCCATCCATCAAGCCGTCCATCCAGCCATCCATCCATCCAGCCATCCATCCATCCAGCCATCCATCCAGCCATCCATCCATCCATCCCTCCAGCCATCCATCCAACCAGGCATCCATCCATCCAGCTATCCATCCAGCCATCCATCCATCCATCCATCCCTCCAGCCAGCCATCCATCCAGCCATCCATCCATCCAGCCATCCATGCAGCCATCCATCCATCCATCCATCCCTCCAGCCAGTCATCCATCCAGCCATCCATCCATCCAGCCATCCATCCAGCCATCCATTCATCCATCCATCCCTCCAGCCAGCCATTCCTCCAGCCATCCATCCATTCAGCTATCCATCCAGCCATCCAGCCATCCATCCATCCCTCCAGCCAGCCATCTATCCAGCCATCCCTCTATCCAGCTATCCATCCAGCCATCCATCCATCCATCCATCCATCCCTCCAACCAGCCATACATCCAGCCATCCATCGATCCAGCCATCCATCCAGCCCTCCATCCATCCATCCATCCCTCCAGCCAGCCAGTCATTAAGCCATCCATCCATCCAGCCATCCATCCAGCCATCCATTCATCCATCCATCCCTCCAGCCAGCCATCCATCCAGCCATCCCTCCATCCAGACATCCATCCAGCCATCCATCCATCCATCCATCCCTCCAGCCAGCCAACCATCCAGCTATCCCTCCATCCATCCATCCATCCATCCCTCCAGCCAGCCATCCATCCAGCCATCCATCCATCCAGCCATCCATCCAGCCAGCCATCCATCAATCCATCCCTCCAGCCAGCCATCCATCCAGCCCTCCATCCATCCAGCCGTCCATCCAGCCATCCATCCATCCATCCCTCCAGCCAGCCATCCATCCAGCCATCCATCCATCCATCCCTCCAGCCAGCCATCCATCCAGCCATCCATCCATCCAGCCACCCATCCAGCCATCCATCCATCCATCCATTCCTCCAGCCAGCAATCCATCCATCCATCCATCCAGCCATCC
This sequence comes from Scyliorhinus torazame, assembly GCF_047496885.1. Taxonomy (NCBI): domain Eukaryota; kingdom Metazoa; phylum Chordata; class Chondrichthyes; order Carcharhiniformes; family Scyliorhinidae; genus Scyliorhinus; species Scyliorhinus torazame. The sequence goes on along the minus strand of NC_092708.1, from coordinate 280,554,561 downwards.
ATCCAGCCATCCATCCACCCAGCCTTCCGGCCACCCAGCCATCCGTCCATCCAGCCATCCATCCATCCAGCCATCCATCCAGCCCTCCATCCATCCATCCATCCCTCCAGCCAGCCAGTCATTAAGCCATCCATCCATCCAGCCATCCATCCAGCCATCCATTCATCCATCCATCCCTCCAGCCAGCCATCCATCCAGCCATCCCTCCATCCAGACATCCATCCAGCCATCCATCCATCCATCCATCCCTCCAGCCAGCCAACCTTCCAGCTATCCCTCCATCCATCCATCCATCCATCCCTCCAGCCAGCCATCCATCCAGCCATCCATCCATCCAGCCATCCATCCAGCCATCCATCCATCAATCCATCCCTCCAGCCAGCCATCCATCCAGCCCTCCATCCATCCAGCCGTCCATCCAGCCATCCATCCATCCATCCCTCCAGCCAGCCATCCATCCATCCATCCATCCATCCATCCCTCCACCCAGCCATCCATCCAGCCATCCATCCATCCAGCCATCCATCCAGCCATCCATCCATCCATCCATTCCTCCAGCCAGCAATCCATCCATCCATCCATCCAGCCATCCATCCAGCCATCCATCCACCCAGCCTTCCGGCCACCCAGCCATCCGTCCATCCAGCCATCCATCCATCCAGCCATCCATCCATCCATCCAGCCATCCATCCAGCCATCCATCCATTCAGCCATCCATCCAGACATCCATCCATCCATCCATCCCGCCAGCGAGTCATCCATCCAGTCATCCATCCATCCAGCCATCCATCCAGCCATCCATCCATCCATCCATCCCTCCAGCCAGCCATTCATCCAGCCATCCAGCCAGCCAACCATCCAGCTATCCCTCCATCCATCCATCCATCCATCCATCCAGCCAGCCATCCATCCAGCCATCCATCCATCCAGCCATCCATCCAGCCATCCATCCATCAATCCATCCCTCCAGCCAGCCATCCATCCAGCCCTCCATCCATCCAGCCGTCCATCCAGCCATCCATCCATCCATCCCTCCAGCCAGCCATCCATCCATCCATCCATCCATCCATCCCTCCACCCAGCCATCCATCCAGCCATCCATCCATCCAGCCATCCATCCAGCCATCCATCCATCCATCCATTCCTCCAGCCAGCAATCCATCCATCCATCCATCCAGCCATCCATCCAGCCATCCATCCACCCAGCCTTCCGGCCACCCAGCCATCCGTCCATCCAGCCATCCATCCATCCAGCCATCCATCCATCCATCCAGCCATCCATCCAGCCATCCATCCATTCAGCCATCCATCCAGACATCCATCCATCCATCCATCCCGCCAGCGAGTCATCCATCCAGTCATCCATCCATCCAGCCATCCATCCAGCCACCCATCCATCCATCCATCCCTCCAGCCAGCCATTCATCCAGCCATCCATCCATCCAGCCATCCATCCAGCCATCCATCCATCCATCCATGCCTCCAGCAAGCCATCCATCCAGCCATCCATCCATCCAGCCATCCATCCAGCCATCCGTCCATCCATCCATCACTCCAGCCAGCCTTCCATCCAGCCATCCCTCCATCCAGTCATCCATCCAGCCATCCATGCATTCATCCATCTCTCCATCCAGCCATCCATCCAGCCATTCATCCCTCCATCCATACCTCCAGCCAGCCATCCATCCATACCTCCATCCAGCCAGCCATCCATCCATCCATCCAACCAGCCATCCATCCAGCCATCCATATAGCAATCCACAAGCCCAGCCAGCCATCCATCCAGCCATCCAGTCATCCAGACATCCATCCAGCCATCCATTCATTCATCCATCCCTCCTGCCAGCCATCCATCCAGCCATCCATCCATCCAGCCATCCTTTTAGCCATCCATCCATCCATCCATCCCTTCAGCCAACCATCCATTCGGCCATCCATCCATTAAGCCATCCATCCATCCATCCCTCCAGCCAGCCATCCATCCAGGCATCCATCCATCCAGCCATCCATCCAGCCATCCATCCATCCAACCATCCATCCAGCCATCCATCCATCCATCCGACCCTACAGCCAGCCATCCATCCAGCCATCCATCCATCCAGCCATCCATCCAGCCATCCATCCATCCACCCTTCCTTCCAGCCAGCCATCCATCCAGCCATCCATCCATTCAGCCTCCCATCCAGCCATCCATCCATCCATCCATCCCTCCAGCCAGTCATACATCCAGCCATCCATCGATCCAGCCATCCATCCAGCCATCCATCCATCCATCCCTCCAGCCAGCCATTCATCCAGCCATCCATCCATCCAGCCATCCATCCAGCCATCCATCCATCCATCCCTCCAGCAAGCCATCCATCAAGCCATCCATCCATCCAGCCATCCATCCAGCCAGCCATCCATCCAGCCATCCATGCATCCTGCCATCCATCCAGCCATCCATTCAGCCATCCATCCATCCCTCCAGCCAGCCAACCATTCGGCCATCCATCCATCCAGCCATCCATTCATCCATCCCTCCAGCCAGCCATCCATCCAGCCATCCATCCATCCATCCATCCCTCCAGCCAGTCATCCATCCAGCCATCCATCCATACATCCATCCAGCCATCCATCCATCCATCCATCCCTCCAGCCAGCCATCCATCCAGCCATCCCTCCATCCAGCCATCCATCCAGCCATCCATCCATCCATCCATCCAGCCATCCATCCATCCATCCATCTCTCCAGCCAGCCATACATCCAGCCATCCATCCATCCAGCCATCCATCCAGCCATCCATCCATCCCTCCAGCCAGCCAGTCATTAAGCCATCCAACCACTCATCCATCCATCCAGCCATCCATCCCGCCAGCCACCCATCCATCCAGCCATCCCTCCATCCAGCCATCCATCCAGCCATCCATCCATCCATCCCTCCATCCCTCGAGATAGCCAACCATGCAGCCATCCCTCCATCCAGCCATCCATCCATCCATCCATCCCTCCAGCCATCCATCCATCCAGCCATCCATCCAGCCATCCATCCATCCATCCCTCCAGCAAGCCATCCATCAAGCCATCCATCCATCCAGCCATCCATCCAGCCTTTCATCCATCCATCCATCCCTCCAGCCAGCCATCCATGCAGCCATCCCTCCATCCAGCCATCCATCCAGCCATCCAACCATTCCTCCATCTCTCCAGCCAGCCATACATCCATCCATCCATCCATCCAGCCATCCATCCAGCCATTCATCCATCCATCCATCCCTCCAGCCAGCCAGTCATTAAGCCATCCAACCATCCAGCCATCCATCCAGCCATCCATCCAGCCATCCATCCTCCAGCCAGCCATCCATCCAGCCATCCCTCCATCCAGCCATCCAGCCATCCATCAATCCATCCATCCATCCCTCCAGCCAGCCAACCATCCAGCCATCCCTCCATCCAGCCATCCATCCATCCATCCATCCCACCAGCCAGCCATCCATCCAGCCATCCCTCCAGCCAGCCATCCATCCAGCCATCCATCCATCCAGCCGTCCATCCAGCCATCCATCCATCCATCCATCCCTTCAACCTGCCAACCATCCAGCCATCCATCCATCCAGTCATCCATCCAGCCATCCATCCATCAATCCATCCAGCCAGCCAGCCATCCATCCAGCCATCCATCCATCCTGCCATCCATCCAGCCATCCATTCAGCCATCCATCCATCCCTCCAGCCAGCCAACCATTCGGCCATCCATCCATCCAGCTATCCATTCATCCATCCCTCCAGCCAGCCATCCATCCAGCCATCCATCCATCCATCCATCCCTCCAGCCAGTCATCCATCCAGCCATCCATCCATCCATCCATCCAGCCATCCATCCATCCATCCATCCCTCCAGCCAGCCATCCATCCAGCCATCCCTCCATCCAGCCATCCATCCAGACATCCAACCATTCATCCATCTCTCCAGCCAGCCATACATCCAGCCATCCATCCATCCAGCCAACCATCCAGCCATCCATCCATCCCTCCAGCCAGCCAGTCATTAAGCCATCCAACCACTCATCCATCCATCCAGCCATCCATCCCGCCAGCCACCCATCCATCCAGCCATCCCTCCATCCAGCCATCCATCCAGCCAACCATCCATCCATCCCTCCATCCCTCCAGATAGCCAACCATGCAGCCATCCCTCCATCCAGCCATCCATCCATCCCTCCAGCCAGCCATCCATCCAGCCATCGATCCAGCTATCCATCCAGCCATCCATCCATCAATCCATCCCTCCAGCCAGCCAATCACCCAACCATCCATCCATCCAGCCGTCCATCCAGCCATCCATCCATCCATCCATCCCTTCAGCCTGCCATCCATCCAGCCATCCATCCATCCAGCCATCCATCCAGCCATCCATCCATCAATCGATCCATCCAGCCAGCCATCCATCCAGCCATCCATCCATCCTGCCATCCATCCATCCATCCCTCCAGCCAGCCAACCATTCGGCCATCCATCCATCCAGCCATCCATTCATCCATCCCTCCAGCCAGCCATCCTTTTAGCCATCCATCCAGCCATCCATCCATCCATCCATCCCTCCTGCCAGCCATCCATCCAGCCATCCATCCATCCAGACATCCATCCAGCCATCCATCCTTCCATCCATCCCTTCAGGAAGCCATCCATCCAGCCATCCATCCATCCAGCCATCCATCCAGCCATCGATCCATCCATCCATTCCTCCAGCCAGTCATCCATCCAGCCATCCATCCAGCCATCCATCCAGCCATCCATCCATCCATCCCTCCAGCCAGCCATTCATCCAGCCATCCATCCATTCAGCCATCCATCCAGCCATGCATCCATCCATCCATCCCTCCAGCCAGCCATCCATCCAGGCATCCAACCATCCAGCCATCCACCCAGCCATCCATCCATCCAACCATCCCTCCAGCCAGCCATCCATCCGGCCATCCCTCCATCCAGACATCCATCCAGCCATCCATCCATCCATCCATCCATCCAGCCAGCCAATCATCCAGCCATCCCTCCATCCAGCCATCCATCCATCCATCCATCCATCCCTCCAGCCAGCCAGCCATCCAGCCATCCATCCATCCAGCCATCCATCCAGCCATCCATCCATCAATCCATCCCTCCAGCCAGCCATCCATCCAGCCATCCATCCATCCAGCCGTCCATCCAGCCATCCATCCATCCATACAACACTCCAGCCAGCCATCCATCCAGTCATCCATCATTCCAGCCATCCATTCAGCCATCCATCCATCCATCCCTCCAGCCATCCATCCATCCAGCCATCCATCCATCCAGCCATCCATCCAGCCATCCATCCATCCATTCCTCCAGCCAGCCATCCATCCAGCCATCCATTCATCCAGCCATCAATCCAGCCATCCATCCATCCCTCCAGCAAGCCATCCAACCAGCAATCCATCCGTCCAGCCAGCCATCCAGCCATCCATCCATCCCTCAAGCCAGCCATCCATCCAGCCATCCATCCAGCCAGCCAGCCATCCAGCCATCCATCCATCCCTCCAGCCAGCAATTCCGTCCAGCCATCCGTCCATCCATCCATCCATCCAGCAATCCATACAGCCACCGATCCATCCATCCATCCCTCCAGCCAGTCATCCATCCAGCCATCCATCCATCCAACCATCCATCCAGCCATCCATCCATCAATCCATCCATCCAGCCAGCCATCCATCCAGCCATCCATCCATCCAGCCATCCATCCAGCCATCCATCCATCCATCCATCCCTTCAACCTGCCAACCATCCAGCCATCCATCCATCCAGCCATCCATCCAGCCGTCCATCCATCAATCCATCCATCCAGCCAGCCATCCATCCAGTCATCCATCCATTCTGCCATCCATCCAGCCATCCATTCAGCCATCCATCCATCCCTCCAGCCAGCCAACCATTCGGCCATCCATCCATCCAGCCATCCATTCATCCATCCCTCCAGACAGCCATCCATCCATCCATCCATCCAGCCATCCATCCATCCATCCATCCCTCCTGCCAGCCATCCATCCAGCCATCCATCCATCCAGCCATCCATCAAGCCATCCATCCATCCATCCATCCCTAAAGCCAGCAATCCATCCAGGCATCCATCCATCCAGCCATCCATCCAGCCAGCCATCCATCCATCCATCCCTCCAGCCAGCCATCCATCCAGACATCCATTCATCCAGCCATCCATCCAGCCATCCATCCATCCATCCATCCCTCCAGCCAGTCATCCATCCAGCCATCCATCCATCCATCCATGCAGCCATCCATCCATCCATCCATCCCTCCAGCAAGCCATCCATCCAGCCATCCCTCCATCCAGCCATCCATCCAGACATCCAACCATTCATCCATCTCTCCAGCCAGCCATACATCCAGCCATCCATCCATCCAGCCATCCATCCAGCCATCCATTCATCCCTCCAGCCAGCCAGTCATTAAGCCATCCAACCACTCATCCATCCATCCATCCATCCATCCATCCATCCATCCCTCCAGCCAGCCAGCCATCCAGCCATCCATCCATCCAGCCACCCATCCAGCCATCCATCCATCAATCCATCCCTCCAGCCAGCCATCCATCCAGCCATCCATCCATCCAGCCGTCCATCCAGCCATTCATCCATCCAGCCATCCATCCAGCCATCCATCCATCCATCCCTCCATCCCTCGAGATAGCCAACCATGCAGCCATCCCTCCATCCAGCCATCCATCCATCCATCCATCCCTCCAGCCATCCATCCATCCAGCCATCCATCCAGCCATCCATCCATCCATCCCTCCAGCAAGCCATCCATCAAGCCATCCATCCATCCAGCCATCCATCCAGCCTTTCATCCATCCATCCATCCCTCCAGCCAGCCATCCATGCAGCCATCCCTCCATCCAGCCATCCATCCAGCCATCCAACCATTCCTCCATCTCTCCAGCCAGCCATACATCCATCCATCCATCCATCCAGCCATCCATCCAGCCATTCATCCATCCATCCATCCCTCCAGCCAGCCAGTCATTAAGCCATCCAACCATCCAGCCATCCATCCAGCCATCCATCCAGCCATCCATCCTCCAGCCAGCCATCCATCCAGCCATCCCTCCATCCAGCCATCCAGCCATCCATCAATCCATCCATCCATCCCTCCAGCCAGCCAACCATCCAGCCATCCCTCCATCCAGCCATCCATCCATCCATCCATCCCACCAGCCAGCCATCCATCCAGCCATCCCTCCAGCCAGCCATCCATCCAGCCATCCATCCATCCAGCCGTCCATCCAGCCATCCATCCATCCATCCATCCCTTCAACCTGCCAACCATCCAGCCATCCATCCATCCAGTCATCCATCCAGCCATCCATCCATCAATCCATCCAGCCAGCCAGCCATCCATCCAGCCATCCATCCATCCTGCCATCCATCCAGCCATCCATTCAGCCATCCATCCATCCCTCCAGCCAGCCAACCATTCGGCCATCCATCCATCCAGCTATCCATTCATCCATCCCTCCAGCCAGCCATCCATCCAGCCATCCATCCATCCATCCATCCCTCCAGCCAGTCATCCATCCAGCCATCCATCCATCCATCCATCCAGCCATCCATCCATCCATCCATCCCTCCAGCCAGCCATCCATCCAGCCATCCCTCCATCCAGCCATCCATCCAGACATCCAACCATTCATCCATCTCTCCAGCCAGCCATACATCCAGCCATCCATCCATCCAGCCAACCATCCAGCCATCCATCCATCCCTCCAGCCAGCCAGTCATTAAGCCATCCAACCACTCATCCATCCATCCAGCCATCCATCCCGCCAGCCACCCATCCATCCAGCCATCCCTCCATCCAGCCATCCATCCAGCCAACCATCCATCCATCCCTCCATCCCTCCAGATAGCCAACCATGCAGCCATCCCTCCATCCAGCCATCCATCCATCCCTCCAGCCAGCCATCCATCCAGCCATCGATCCAGCTATCCATCCAGCCATCCATCCATCAATCCATCCCTCCAGCCAGCCAATCACCCAACCATCCATCCATCCAGCCGTCCATCCAGCCATCCATCCATCCATCCATCCCTTCAGCCTGCCATCCATCCAGCCATCCATCCATCCAGCCATCCATCCAGCCATCCATCCATCAATCGATCCATCCAGCCAGCCATCCATCCAGCCATCCATCCATCCTGCCATCCATCCATCCATCCCTCCAGCCAGCCAACCATTCGGCCATCCATCCATCCAGCCATCCATTCATCCATCCCTCCAGCCAGCCATCCTTTTAGCCATCCATCCAGCCATCCATCCATCCATCCATCCCTCCTGCCAGCCATCCATCCAGCCATCCATCCATCCAGACATCCATCCAGCCATCCATCCTTCCATCCATCCCTTCAGGAAGCCATCCATCCAGCCATCCATCCATCCAGCCATCCATCCAGCCATCGATCCATCCATCCATTCCTCCAGCCAGTCATCCATCCAGCCATCCATCCAGCCATCCATCCAGCCATCCATCCATCCATCCCTCCAGCCAGCCATTCATCCAGCCATCCATCCATTCAGCCATCCATCCAGCCATGCATCCATCCATCCATCCCTCCAGCCAGCCATCCATCCAGGCATCCAACCATCCAGCCATCCACCCAGCCATCCATCCATCCAACCATCCCTCCAGCCAGCCATCCATCCGGCCATCCCTCCATCCAGACATCCATCCAGCCATCCATCCATCCATCCATCCAGCCAGCCAATCATCCAGCCATCCCTCCATCCAGCCATCCATCCATCCATCCATCCATCCCTCCAGCCAGCCAGCCATCCAGCCATCCATCCATCCAGCCATCCATCCAGCCATCCATCCATCAATCCATCCCTCCAGCCAGCCATCCATCCAGCCATCCATCCATCCAGCCGTCCATCCAGCCATCCATCCATCCATACAACACTCCAGCCAGCCATCCATCCAGTCATCCATCATTCCAGCCATCCATTCAGCCATCCATCCATCCATCCCTCCAGCCATCCATCCATCCAGCCATCCATCCATCCAGCCATCCATCCAGCCATCCATCCATCCATTCCTCCAGCCAGCCATCCATCCAGCCATCCATTCATCCAGCCATCAATCCAGCCATCCATCCATCCCTCCAGCAAGCCATCCAACCAGCAATCCATCCGTCCAGCCAGCCATCCAGCCATCCATCCATCCCTCAAGCCAGCCATCCATCCAGCCATCCATCCAGCCAGCCAGCCATCCAGCCATCCATCCATCCCTCCAGCCAGCAATTCCGTCCAGCCATCCGTCCATCCATCCATCCATCCAGCAATCCATACAGCCACCGATCCATCCATCCATCCCTCCAGCCAGTCATCCATCCAGCCATCCATCCATCCAACCATCCATCCAGCCATCCATCCATCAATCCATCCATCCAGCCAGCCATCCATCCAGCCATCCATCCATCCAGCCATCCATCCAGCCATCCATCCATCCATCCATCCCTTCAACCTGCCAACCATCCAGCCATCCATCCATCCAGCCATCCATCCAGCCGTCCATCCATCAATCCATCCATCCAGCCAGCCATCCATCCAGTCATCCATCCATTCTGCCATCCATCCAGCCATCCATTCAGCCATCCATCCATCCCTCCAGCCAGCCAACCATTCGGCCATCCATCCATCCAGCCATCCATTCATCCATCCCTCCAGACAGCCATCCATCCATCCATCCATCCAGCCATCCATCCATCCATCCATCCCTCCTGCCAGCCATCCATCCAGCCATCCATCCATCCAGCCATCCATCAAGCCATCCATCCATCCATCCATCCCTAAAGCCAGCAATCCATCCAGGCATCCATCCATCCAGCCATCCATCCAGCCAGCCATCCATCCATCCATCCCTCCAGCCAGCCATCCATCCAGACATCCATTCATCCAGCCATCCATCCAGCCATCCATCCATCCATCCATCCCTCCAGCCAGTCATCCATCCAGCCATCCATCCATCCATCCATGCAGCCATCCATCCATCCATCCATCCCTCCAGCAAGCCATCCATCCAGCCATCCCTCCATCCAGCCATCCATCCAGACATCCAACCATTCATCCATCTCTCCAGCCAGCCATACATCCAGCCATCCATCCATCCAGCCATCCATCCAGCCATCCATTCATCCCTCCAGCCAGCCAGTCATTAAGCCATCCAACCACTCATCCATCCATCCAGCCATCCATCCATCCATCCATCCCTCCAGCCAGCCAGCCATCCAGCCATCCATCCATCCAGCCACCCATCCAGCCATCCATCCATCAATCCATCCCTCCAGCCAGCCATCCATCCAGCCATCCATCCATCCAGCCGTCCATCCAGCCATTCATCCATCCATACAACACTCCAGCCAGCCATCCATCCAGTCATCCATCATTCCAGCCATCCATTCAGCCATCCATCCATCCATCCCTCCAGCCATCCATCCATCCAGCCATCCATCCATCCAGCCATCCATCCAGCCATCCATCCATCCATTCCTCCAGCCAGCCATCCATCCAGCCATCCATTCATCCAGCCATCAATCCAGCCATCCATCCATCCCTCCAGCAAGCCATCCAACCAGCAATCCATCCGTCCAGCCAGCCATCCAGCCATCCATCCATCCCTCAAGCCAGCCATCCATCCAGCCATCCACCCATCCAGCCAGCCATCCAGCCATCCATCCATCCCTCCAGCCAGAAATTCCGTCCAGCCATCCGTCCATCCATCCATCCATCCAGCAATCCATACAGCCACCGATCCATCCATCCATCCCTCCAGCCAGTCATCCATCCAGCCATCCATCCATCAATCCATCCATCCAGCCATCCATCCATCCAGCCATCCATCCATCCAGCCGTCCATCCAGCCATCCATCCATCCCTTCAACCTGCCAACCATCCAGCCATCCATCCATCCAGCCATCCATCCAGCCGTCCATCCATCAATCCATCCATCCAGCCAGCCATCCATCCAGTCATCCATCCATTCTGCCATCCATCCAGCCATCCATTCAGCCATCCATCCATCCCTCCAGCCAGCCAACCATTCGGCCATCCATCCATCCAGCCATCCATTCATCCATCCCTCCAGACAGCCATCCATCCATCCATCCATCCAGCCATCCATCCATCCATCCATCCCTCCTGCCAGCCATCCATCCAGCCATCCATCCATCCAGCCATCCATCAAGCCATCCATCCATCCATCCATCCCTAAAGCCAGCAATCCATCCAGGCATCCATCCATCCAGCCATCCATCCAGCCAGCCATCCATCCATCCATCCCTCCAGCCAGCCATCCATCCAGACATCCATTCATCCAGCCATCCATCCAGCCATCCATCCATCCATCCATCCCTCCAGCCAGTCATCCATCCAGCCATCCATCCATCCATCCATCCAGCCATCCATCCATCCATCCATCCCTCCAGCAAGCCATCCATCCAGCCATCCCTCCATCCAGCCATCCATCCAGACATCCAACCATTCATCCATCTCTCCAGCCAGCCACACATCCAGCCATCCATCCATCCAGCCATCCATCCAGCCATCCATCCATCCCTCCAGCCAGCCAGTCATTAAGCCATCCAACCACTCATCCATCCATCCAGCCATCCATCTCTCCAGCCACCCATCCATCCAGCCATCCCTCCATCCAGCCATCCATCCAGCCATCCATCCGTCCATCCATCCATCCCTCCAGATAGCCAACCATGCAGCCATCCCTCCATCCAGCCATCCATCCATCCATCCATCCCTCCAGCCAGCCATCCATCCAGCCATCGATCCAGGTATCCATCCAGCCATCCATCCATCAAACCATCCCTCCAGCCAGCCAATCACCCAGCCATCCATCCATCACGGCGTCCATCCAGCCATCCATCCATCCATCCATCCCTTCAGCCTGCCATCCATCCAGCCATCCATCCATCCAGCCATCAATCCAGCCATCCATCCATCAATCGATCCATCCAGCCAGCCATCCATCCAGCCATCCATCCATCCTGCCATCCATCCAGCCATCCATTCAGCCATCTATCCATCCATCCATCCCTCCAGCCAGCCAATCATTCGGCCATCCATCCATCCAGCCATCCATTCATCCATCCCTCCAGCCAGCCATCCTTTTAGCCATCCATCCAGCCATCCATCCATCCATCCATCCCTCCTGCCAGCCATCCATCCAGCCATCCATCCATCCAGCCATCCATCCAGCCATCCATCCTTCCATCCATCCCTTCAGCCAGCCATCCATCCAGGCATCCAACCATCCAGCCATCCATCCAGCCATCCATCCATCCATCCATCCCTCCAGCCAGCCATCCATCCAGCCATCCATCCATCCAGCCATCCATCCAGCCATCCATCCATCCATCCATCCCTCCAGCCAGTCATCCATCCAGCCATCCATCCAGCCATCCATCCAGCCATCCATCCATCCATCCCTCCAGCCAGCCATTCATCCAGCCATCCATCCATTCAGCCATCCATCCAGCCATGCATCCATCCATCCATCCCTCCAGCCAGACATCCATCCAGGCATCCAACCATCCAGCCATCCACCCAGCCATCCATCCATCCATCCATCCCTCAAGCCAGCCATCCATCCAGCCATCCCTCCATCCAGACATCCATCCAGCCATCCATCCATCCATCCAGCCAGCCAATCATCCATCCATCCCTCCATCCAGCCATCCATCCATCCATCCCTCCAGCCAGCCAGCCAACCAGCCATCCATCCATCCAGCCATCCATCCAGCCATCCATCCATCAATCCATCCCTCCAGCCAGCCATCCATCCAGCCATCCATCCATCCAGCCGTCCATCCAGACATCCATCCATCCATACAACACTCCAGCCAGCCATCCATCCAGTCATCCATCCATCCAGCCATCCATTCAGCCATCCATCCATCCATCCATCCCTCCAGCCATCCATCCATCCAGCCATCCATCCATCCAGCCATCCATCCAGCCATCCATCCATCCATTCCTCCAGCCAGCCATCCATCCAGCCATCCATTCATCCAGCCATCAATCCAGCCATCCATCCATCCCTCCAGCAAGCCATCCAACCAGCAATCCATCCGTCCAGCCAGCCATCCAGCCATCCATCCATCCCTCAAGCCAGCCATCCATCCAGCCATCCATCCATCCAGCCAGCCATCCAGCCATCCATCCATCCCTCCAGCCAGCAATTCCATCCAGCTATCCGTCCATCCATCCATCCATCCAGCAATCCATACAGACACCGATCCATCCATCCATCCCTCCAGCCAGTCATCCATCCAGCCATCCATCCATCCAACCATCCATCCAGCCATCCATCCATCCATTCCTCCAGCCAGCCATTTATCCAGCCATCCATCCATTAAGCCATCCATCCAGCCATCCATCCATCCAACCCTCCAGCCAGCCATCCATCCATCCAGCCATCCATCCAGCCATCCATCCATCCATCCATCCCTCTAGCCACCCAGCCATCCAGCCATTCCTCCATCCAGCCATCCATCCAGCCATCCATCCATCCATCCATCTCTCCAGCCAGCCATACATCCAGCCATCCATCCATTCAGCCATTCATCCAGCCATCCATCCATCCATCCATGCCCCCAGCCAGCCATTAAGCCATCCATCCATCCAGCAATCCATCCAGCCATCCATCCATCCCTCCAGCCAGCCATCCATCCAGCCATCCCTCCATCCAGCCATCCATCCATCCATCCATCCATCCATCCAGGCAGCCAACCATCCAGCCATCCCTCCATCCAGCCATCCATCCATCCATGCATCCTTCCAGCCACCCATCCATCCAGCCATCCATCCATCCATCCATCCCTCCAGCCAGCCAACCATCCAGCCATCCCTCCATCCAGCCATCCATCCATCCATCCCTCCAGCCAGCCATCCATCCAGCCATCCATCCATCCAGCCATCCATCCAGCCATCCATCCATCAATCCATCCCTCCAGCCAGCCATCCATCCAGCCATCCATCCATCCAGCCGTCCATCCAGCCATCCATCCATCGCTCCAGCCAGCCATCCATCCAGCCATCCATCCATCCACCCATCCCGCCAGCCAGCCAACCATCCAGCCAACCCTACATCCAGACATCCCTCCATCCAGCCATCCATCCATCCTTCCATCCCTCCAGCCAGCCATCCATCCAGCCATCCATCCATCCAGCCATCCATCCAGCCATCCATCCATCAGTGCCCGGGACATCGTCGGGGGTAAAGCTCCCTCCCTTGCCTCATTGAAGGTCCTAACTAACAGCGGGCCCAACAGGTCCATATATTTTTCGTAGGACTCGACCGGGAAACCGTCCGGCCCCGGTGCCTTCCCCGCCTGCATGCTTCCTATCCCTTTGATCAGCTCCTCCAGCCCAATCGGGGCCCCCAGTCCCTCTTCCACCTTTGGAAACCTCAATTGGTCCAGGAAACGGCCCATCCCTCCCTCCTCCCGTGGGGGCTCAGATCGGTACAATTTCTCGTAGAAGTCCCCCCGCATTTAAATGTTTATTGGATAAACATATGGATGATAATGGCATAGTGTAGGTTAGATGGCTTTTGTTTCGGTGCAACATCGTGGGCCGAAGGGCCTGTACTGCGCTGTATCGTTCTATGTTCTATGTTCGAAGTCCCTGAAGACCCCATTGATGCCAACTCCACTCTGCACCCTGTCCTTAACTCCCCCGATCTCCCTAGCTGCGTCCCGCTTCCGAAGCTGATGCGCCAGCATCCGGCTTGCCTTTTCCCCATACTCGTAGACCGCCCCCTGGGCCTTCCTCCACTGCACCTCCGCCTTCCTGGTGGTCACCAGGTCGAATTCGGCCTGGAGGCTGCGCCTCTTCCTCAACAATCCTTCCTCAGGTTCTTCCGCATACCTCCTGTCTACCCTCACCATCTCCCCCACCAGCCTCTCCCTCTCCCCCCGCTCCCTCCGCCTTGTGGGCCCTGATGGAGATCAGCTCTCTCCTCCCCACCGCCTTCAGTGCCTCCCATACCATCCCCACTCGGACCTCCCCGTTGTCATGGTCTCCAAGTACCTCCCTATACTTCCTCGGACCCGCTCGCTCACCTCCTCGTCCGCCAACAGCGCCACCTCCAAGCGCCACAGCGGGCGCTGGTCCCTCTCCTCCCCCATCTCCAAGTCCACCCAATGCGGGGCGTGGTCCGAAATGGCTATTGCCGAATACTCGGTATCCTCTACTCTCGCTATCAGCGCCCTACTCAAAATGAAAAAGTCGATTCGAGAATAAGCCTTATGGACATGAGAAGAATGAAAATTCCCTAGCCCCCGGCCTTGCAAATCTCCAAGGTTCTACCCCTCCCATTTGGTCCATAAATCCCCTCAACACTCTAGCCCCCGCCGGCTTCCTACCCGTCCTAGACCTGGAGCGATCCAGTGCCGGATCCAACACCGTGTTAAAGTCTCCCCCCATTATCAGGCCCCCCACTTCCAAATCTGGGATCCGACCCAACATACACCGCACAAAACCCGCATCGTCCCAGTTCGGAGCATACACATTGACCAGTACCACCCTCTCTCCCTGCAACTTACCACTTACCATTATGTACCTACCGCCATTATCTGCCACAATGCTCGACGCTTCGAATAACACCTTCTTTCCCACCAAGATCGCCACCCCTCGATTTTTGGCATCTAGCCCCGAGTGAAACACCTGACCTACCCACCCGTTCCTCAGTCTTACCTGGTCTGCCACCTTCAGGTGTGTCAACTAGAGCATAACAACATCCGCCTTGAGCCCCTTCAGGTGCGCGAATACGCGGGCCCGCTTAACCAGCCCATGCAGTCTCCTTACATTCCAGGTTATCAGCCGGATCAGGGGGCTACCCGCCCATCTCCCCCGCCGACTAGCCATGACCCTTCCTCGGCCAGCCACGTGCCCGCACCCCACACCCGGCCCGTTCCCCACAGCGGCATACCCCCGTCTTGACCCACCCCACTCGCTCCAGCTCCTCCTTGATCTTAGCAGCAGCAACTCGATTCCCCCTCACGCCCCACCGGCTAGAACCCATCCTAGCTGGTTTACTCCTCCCATTGCACTTCCGCAAGTCAGCTGACCCCGGCCACTCCCACCTCCCCTTCGACTCCTCCCATTGTGTGGCACACCCTCCTCTCCCGCTCCCCATTCACAGGCTCTCCCCCTCCGTTCTAAGCGCGGGAAACAATCCTCGCTTCCCCGCCCCGGTCTCGCCCCCCCCCCACAGTCTTCGGCGCGGGAAAAAATCCCGCGCTCTACACCTATCAGGCCCCGCCACCAACCAAAACAGTGCCCAACCCGCCCCATCCACCCTCCCCAACCCGAAAGAGAAAAACACAGAGAAAAACAAACCCAAAATAATGCAAAGGCCCCCCCACCCGCCCCGAACCAAAAATAGGCATAACATATCCACCGCAGTCCCCAATCGCCCATCCCGACCCTCAGTCTGTGACCCTCAGTCTGTGTCCAGCTTCTCGGCCTGAACAAAGGCCCACGCCTCCTCCTCCAGCCAGCCAGTCATTAAGCCATCCATACAACCAGCCATCCATTCAGCCATCCATCCAGCCATCCATCCCTCCAGCCAGCCATCCATCCAGCCATCCCTCCATCCAGCCATCCATCCAGTTATCCATCCATCCATCCATCCCTCCAGCCAACCAACCATCCAGCCATCACTCCATCTAGCCATCCATTCATCCCACCAGCCAGCCATCAATCCAGCCATCCATCCATCAATCCATCCCTCCAGCCAGCCATCCATCCAGCCATCCATCCATCCAGCCGTCCATCCAGCCATCCATCCATCCATCCATCCCTTTAGCCTCCCATCCATCCAGCCATCCATCCATCCAGCCATCCATCCAGCCATCCATCCATCAATCCATCCATCCAGCCAGCCATCGATCCAGCCATCCATCCATCCTGCCAGCCATCCAGCCATCCATTCAGCCATCCATCCATCCATCCCTCCAGCCAGCCAACCATTCGGCCATCCATCCATCCAGCCATCCATTCATCCATCCCTCCAGCCAACCATCCATCCAGCCATCCATCCATCCATCCATCCCTCCTGCCAGCCATCCATCCAGCCATCCATCCATTCAGCCATCCATCCAGCCATCCATCCATCCATCCATCCCTCCAGCCAGCCATCCATCCAGGCTTCCTTTCATCCAGCCATCCATCCAGCCATCCATCCATCCACCCATCCCTCCAGCCAGCCATCCATCGAGCCATCCATCCATCCAGACATCCATCCAGCCATCCATCCATCCATCCATCCCTCCAGCCAGTCATCCTTCCAGCCATCCATCCAGCCATCCATTCAGCCATCCATTCATCAATCCATCCCTCCAGCCAGCCATCCATCCAGCCACCCACCCATCCAGCCGTCCATCCAACCATCCATCCATCCATCCATCCCTCCAGCCAGCTATCCATCCAGCCATCCATCCATCCAGCCATCCTTTCAGCCATCCATCCAGCCATCCATCCATCCAGCCATCAATCCAGCCATCCATCCATCCATCCATTCCTCCAGGAAGCCATCCATCCAGCCATCCATCCATCCAACCCTCCAGCCAGCCATCCATCCAGCCATCCATCCATCCTGCCGTCCATCCAACCTTCCATCCATCCATCCATCCCTCCAGCCAGCTATCCATCCAACCATCCATCCATCCAGCCATCCATTCAGCCATCCATCCAGCCATCCATCCATCCAGCCATCAATCCAGCCATCCATCCATCCATCCATTCGTCCAGCCAGCCATCCATCCAGCCATCCATCTATCCAGCCATCCATCCAGCCATCCATCCATCCATCCCTCCAGCCAGCCATCCATCCAGCCATCCATCCGTCCAGCCATCCAGCCAGCCAACCATTCAGTCATCGCTCCATCCAGCCATCCATCCATCCACCCATCCCTCCAGCCATCCATCGATCCATCCATCCATCCCTCCAGCCAGATATCATTCCAGCCATCCATCCATCCAGCAATCCATTCAGCCACCCATCCAGACATACATCCATCCAGCCATCCATCCAGCCATCCATCCATCCATCCATCCATTCCTTCAGCCAGCCATCCATCCAGCCTTCCATCCATCCAGCCATCCATCCAGCCATCCATCCATCCATCCAACCTTTCAGCCAGCCATCCATCCAGCCGTCCATCCATCCAGCCATCCATCCAGCCATCCATCCATCCATCCACCCTTCTAGCCAGCCATCCATCCATCCATTCCTCCATCCAGCCATCCATCCAGCCATCCATCCATCCATCCATCCATCTCTCCAGCCAGCCATACATCCAGCCATCCATCCATTCAGCCATTCATCCTGCCATCCATCCATCCATCCATCCCTCCAGCCAGCCAGCCATTAAGCCATACATCCATTCAGCCATCCATCCAGCCATCCATCCATCACTCCAGCCAGCCATCCATCCAGCCATCCCTCCATCCAGCCATCCATCCAGCGATCCATCCATCCATCCATCCATCCAGCCAGCCAACCATCAAGCCATCCCCCCATACAGCCATCCATCCATCCATCCATCCCTCCAGCCATTCATCCATCCTGCCATCTATCCATCCAGCCATCCATCCAGCCATCCATCCATCAATCCATCCCTCCAACCAGCCATCCATCAAGCCATCCATCCAAACCAGCCGTCCATCCAGCCATCCATCCATCCATGCATCCCTCCAGCCAGCCATCCATCCAGTCATCCATCCATCCATCCATCACTCCAGCCAGCCAACCATCCATCCATTCCTTCAGCCAGCCATCCATCCAGCCATCCATCCATCCAGCCATCCATCCAGCCATCCATCCATCCATCCATCCCTCCAGCCAGCCATCCATCCAGCCATCCATCCGTCCAGCCATCCATCCAGCCATCCATCCATCCATCCATCCCTCCAGCCAGCCATCCATCCAGCCATCCATCCATCCAGCCATCCATCCAGCCACCCATCCATCCATCCATCCCTCCAGCCAGCCACCCATCCAGCCAGCCATCCAGCCATCCATCCATCAATCCATCCCTCCAGCCAGCCATGCATCCAGCCATCCTTCCATCAAGCCATCCATCCAGACATCCATCCATGACTCCATCCCTCCAGCCAGCCATCCATCCATCCATCGATCTAGCCATCCATTCAGCCATCCATCCATCCATCCATCCCTGCAGCCAGCCATCCATCCAGCCTTCCATCCATCCAGCCATCCGTCCAGCCATCCATTAATCCATCCATTCCTCCAGCCAGCAATCCATCCAGCCATCCATCCAGCCATCCATCCAGCCATCCATCCATCCATCCATCACTTCATCCAGCCATCCATCCAGCCATCCATCCATCCAGCCATCCATCGAGCCATCCATCCATCCATCCATCCCTCCAGCCAGCCATCCATCCAGCCATCCATCCATCCAGCCACCCATCCATCCACCCATCCATCCATCCCTCCAGCCAGCCATCCATCCGGACATCCATCCATCCAGCCATCCATCCAGCCACCCATCCATCCATCCATCCCTCCAGCCAGCCATCCATCCAGCCATCCATCTATCCAGCGTTCAAACCGCCAACCATCCATCCATCCCTCCAGCCAGCCATCCAACCAACTATCCCTCCAGCCAGCCATCCATCCAGCCATCCATCCATCCAGCAATCCATCCAGCCATCCATCCATCAATCCATCCATCCAGCCATCCATCCAGCCATCCATTCAGCCATCCATTCAGCCATCCATTCATCCATCCATCCATCCATCTATCAATCCATCCATCCATCCAGCCATTCTACCAGCCACCCATCCATCCATCCAGCCAACCAGCCATCCATCCATCCATCCAGCCAGCCAGCCATCCAGACATCTAGCCATCCATCCAGCCATCCATCCAGCCATCCACCATTCTTCCATCCCTCCAGCCAGCCATCCATCCAGCCATCCATCCAACCAGCCTTCCATCCAACCATCCACCCATCCATCACTCCAGCCAGCCATCCATCCAGCCATCCGTCCAGCCAGCCATCCATCCAGCCACCCATCCATCCCTCCAGCCTGCCATCCATCCAGCCATCCATCCATCCATCCCTCCAGCGAATCGTGCATCCAGCCATCCATCCATCCATCCATCCCTCCAGCCAATCGTCCATCCATCCAGCAATCCATCCAGCCATCCATCCATCAATGGGATCTGCCCCATTTATGGGATCTACCCCAGAATACTGAAGGAGGCTGGAGAGGAAATTGCTGAGGCCTTGACAGAAATCTTTGGCTCCTCGCTGTCTTCAGGGGATGTCCCGGAGGACTGGAGAATAGCCAATGTTGTTCCTCTGTTTAAGAAGGGTAGCAAGGATAATCCCGGGAACTACAGGCCGGTGAGCCTGACTGCAGTGGTAGGGAAATTACTGGTGAGAATTCTTCGAGACAGGATCTACTCCCATTTGGAAGCAAATGGACGTATTAGTGAGAGGCAGCACGGTTTTGTGAAGGGAAGGTCGTGTCTCACTAACTTGATAGAGTTTTTCGAGGAGGTCACTAAGATGATTGATGCAGGTAGGGCAGTAGATGTTGTCTATATGGACTTCAGTAAGGCCTTTGACAAGGTCCCTCATGGTAGACTAGTACAAAAGGTGAAGTCACACGGGATCAGGGGTGAACTGGCAAGGTGGATACAGAACTGGCTAGGCCATAGAAGGCAGAGGGTAGCAATGGAGGGATGCTTTTCTCATTGGAGGGCTGTGACCAGTGGTGTTCCACAGGGATCAGTGCTGGGACCTTTGCTCTTTGTAGTATATATAAATGATTTGGAGGAAAATGTAACTGGTCTGATTAGTAAGTTTGCAGACGACACAAAGGTTGGTGGAATTGCGGATAGCGATGAGGACTGTCTGAGGATACAGCAGGATTTAGATTGTCTGGAGACTTGGGCGGAGAGATGGCAGATGTAGTTTAATCCGGACAAATGTGTGGTAATGCATTTTGGAAGGGCTAATGCAGGTAGGGAATATACAGTGAATGGTAGAACCCTCAAGAGTATTGAAAGTCAAAGAGATCTAGGAGTACAGGTCTACAGGTCATTGAAAGGGGCAACACAGGTGGAGAAGGTAGTCAAGAAGGCATACGGCATGCTTGCCTTCATTGGCCGGGGCATTGAGTATAAGAATTGGCAAGTCATGTTGCAGCTGTATAGAACCTTAGTTAGGCCACACTTGGAGTATAGTGTTCAATTCTGGTCGCCACACTACCAGAAGGATGTGGAGGCTTTAGAGAGGGTGCAGAAGAGATTTACCAGAATGTTGCCTGGTATGGAGGGCATAAGCTATGAGGAGCGATTGAATAAACTCGGTTTGTTCTCACTGGAACGAAGGAGGTTGAGGGGCGACCTGATAGAGGTATACAAAATTATGAGGGGCATAGACAGAGTGGATAGTCAGAGGCTTTTCCCCAGGGTAGAGGGGTCAATTACTAGGGGGCATAGGTTTAAGGTGAGAGGGGCAAAGTTTAGAGTAGATATACGAGGCAAGTTTTTTACGCAGAGGGTAGTGGGTGCCTGGAACTCACTACCGGAGGAGGTAGTGGAAGCAGGAACGATGGGGACATTTAAGGGGCATCTTGACAAATATATCATTAGGATGGGAATAGAAGGATACGGACCCAGGAAGTGTAGAAGATTGTAGTTTAGTCGGGCAGTATGGTCGGCACGGGCTTGGAGGGCCGAAGGGCCTGTTCCTGTGCTGTACACTTCTTTGTTCTTTGTTCTTTGTTTGTTCAATCCATCCATCCAGCCATCCATCCAGCCATCCATTCAGCCATCCATTCAGCCATCCATTCATCCATCCATCCAGCCATCCATCAATCCATCCATCCATCCAGCCATTCTACCAGCCACCCATCCATCCATCCAGCCAACCAGCCATCCATCCATCCATCCATCCATCCAGCCAGCCAACCAGACATCTAGCCATCCATCCAGCCATCCATCCAGCCATCCACCATCCTTCCATCCCTCCAGCCAGCCATCCATCCAGCCATCCATCCAACCAGCCATCGATCCAACCATCCACCCATCCATCACTCCAGCCAGCCATCCATCCAGCCATCCATTCAGCCAGCCATCCATCCAGCCACCCATCCAACCATCCATCCCTCCAGCCTGCCATCCATCCAGCCATCCATCCATCCCTCCAGCCAATCGTCCATCCAGCCATCCATCCATCCAGCCATCCAACCAGCCATCCATCCATCCATCCCTCCCTCCAGCCAGCCATCCACCCAGCCATCCCTCCATTCATCCGTCCATCCGTCCATCCATCCAGCCATCCAACCATCTAGCCAGCCGTCCATCCAGCCATCCCTCCATACAGCCATTCATCCAGCCATCCAGCCATCCGTCACCCCCGCCAGCCATCCATACAGCCATCCCTCCATCCAGCCATGCATCCAGCCATCCATCCATCCATCCATTCATCCATCCATCCAGCCATCCATCCAGCCATCCATCCATCCAGCCTTCCAGCCATCCAGACAACCATCCATCCAACCATCCATCCATCCAGCCATCCATCCATCCATCCATCCAGCCATCCATCAAGCCATCCATCCATCCAGCCATCCATCCAGCCATCCATCCATCCATCCATCCCGCCAACGAGTCATCCATCCAGCCATCCATCCATCCAGCCATCTTTCCTGCCATCCATCCATCCATCCATCCCTCCAGCCAGCCATTCATCCAGCCATCCATCCATCCAGCCATCCGTCCAGATATCCATCCATCCATCCTTCCATCCCTCCAGCAAGCCATCCATCCAGCCATCCAGCCATCCATCCAGCCATCCATCCATCCATCCATCCATCCAGCCAGCCATCCATCCAGCCATCCCTCCATCCAGCTATCCATCCAGCCATCCATGCATTCATCCATCTCTCCATCCAGCCATCCATGCAGCCATTCATCCATCCATCCATACCTCCAGCCAGCCAGCCATCCATCCATCCATCCATCCAGCCATCCATCCAGCCATCCATCCATCCTGCCATCCATCCAGCCATCCATTCAGCCATCTATCCATCCATCCATCCATTCAGCCATCCATTCATCCATCGCACCAGCCAGCCATCCATCAAGCCGTCCATCCAGCCATCCATCCATCCAGCCATCCATCAATCCAGCCATCCATCCAGCCATCCATCCATCCATCCCTCCAGCCATCCATCCATCCAGGCATCCATCCAACCAGCTATCCATCCAGCCATCCATCCATCCATCAATCCCTCCAGCCAGCCATCCATCCAGCCATCCATCCATCCAGCCATCCATGCAGCCATCCATCCATCCATCCATCCATCCAGCCAGTCATCCATCCAGCCATCCATCCATCCAGCCATCCATCCAGCCATCCATTCATCCATCCATCCCTCCAGCCAGCCATTCATTCAGCCATCTATCCATTCAGCTATCCATCCAGCCATCCATCCATCCATCCATCCCTCCAGCCAGCCATCTATCCAGCTATCCATATAGCCATCCATCCATCCATCCCTCCAGCCAGCCATACATCCAGCCATCCATCGATCCAGCCATCCATCCAGCCCTCCATCCATCCATCCATCCCTCCAGCCAGCCAGTCATTAAGCTATCCATCCATCCAGCCATCCATCCAGCCATCCATCCATCCATCCATCCCTCCAGCCAGCCATCCATCCAGCCATCCCTCCATCCAGACATCCATCCAGCCATACATCCATCCATCCATCCCTCCAGCCAGCCAACCATCCAGCTATCCCTCCATCCATCCATCCATCCATCCATCCCTCCAGCCAGCCATCCATCCAGCCATCCATTCATCCAGCCATCCATCCAGCCATCCATCCATCAATCCATCCCTACAGCCAGCCATCCATCCAGCCCTCCATCCATCCAGCCGTCCATCCAGCCATCCATCCATCCATCCCTCCAGCCAGCCATCCATCCAGCCATCCATCCATCCAGCCATCCATTCAGCCATCCATCCATCCATCCATCCGTCCAGCCAGCCATCCATCCAGCCATGAATCCATCCTGCCATCCATCCAGCCATCCATCTATCCATCCATTCCTCCAGCCAGCAATCCATCCAGCCATCCATCCATCCAGCCATCCATCCAACCATCCATCCATCCAGCCATTCATCCAGCCATCCATCCACCCAGCCTTCCGGCCACCCAGCCATCCGTCCATCCAGCCATCCATCCATCCAGCCATCCATCCATCCATCCAGCCATCCATCCAGCCATCCATCCATTCAGCCATCCATCCAGACATCCATCCATCCATCCATCCCGCCAGCGAGTCATCCATCCAGCCATCCATCCATCCAGCCATCCATCCAGCCATCCATCCATCCATCCATCCCTCCAGCCAGCCATTCATCCAGCCATCCATCCATCCAGCCATCCATCCAGCCATCCATCCATCCCTCCTGCAAGCCATCCATCCAGCGATCCATCCATCCATCCATCCGTCCATCCATCCATCACTCCAGCCAGCCATCCATCCAGCCATCCCTCCATCCAGCCATCCATCCAGCCATCCATCATTCATCCATCTCTCCAACCAGCCATCCATCCAGCCATTTATCCATCCATCCATACCTCCAGCCAGCCATCCATCCATACCTCCATCCAGCCAGCCATCCATCCATCCATCCATCCAGCCATCCATCCAGCCATCCATCTATCAATCCACAAGCCCAGCCAGCCATCCATCCAGCCATCCAGTCATCCAGACATCCATCCAGCCATCCATCCATTCATCCATCCCTCCTGCCAGCCATCCATCCAGCCATCCATCCATCCAGCCATCCATCCAGCCATCTATCCATCCAACCATCCATCCATCCATCCATCCCTCCAGCCAGTAATCCATCCAGCCATCCATCCATCCATCCAGCCATCCATCCATCCATCCATCCCTCCAGCCAGCCATCCATCCAGCCATCCCTCCATCCAGCCATCCATCCAGACATCCAACCATTCATCCATCTCTCCAGCCAGCCATACATCCAGCCATCCATCCATCCAGCCATCCATCCAGCCATACATCCATCCCTCCAGCCAGCCAGTCATTAAGCCATCCAACCACTCATCCATCCATCCAGCCATCCATCCCTCCAGCCACCCATCCATCCAGCCATCCCTCCATCCAGCCATCCATCCAGCCATCCATCCATCCATCCATCCATCCCTCCAGATAGCCAACCATGCAGCCATCCCTCCATCCAGCCATCCATCCATCCATCCATCCCTCCAGCCAGCCATCCATCCAGCCATCGATCCAGCTATCCATCCAGCCATCCATCCATCAATCCATCCCTCCAGCCAGCCAATCACCCAGCCATCCATCCATCCAGCCGTCCATCCAGCCATCCATCCATCCATCCCTTCAGCCTGCCATCCATCCAGCCATCCATCCATCCAGCCATCCATCCAGCCATCCAACCATCAATCGATCCATCCAGCCAGCCATCCATCCAGCCATCCATCCATCCTCCCATCCATCCAGCCATCCATTCAGCCATCTATCCATCCATCCATCCCTCCAGCCAGCCAACCATTCGGCCATCCATCCATCCAGCCATCCATTCATCCATCCCTCCAGCCAGCCATCCTTTTAGCCATCCATCCAGCCATCCATCCATCCATCCATCCCTCCTGCCAGCCATCCATCCAGCCATCCATCCATCCAGCCATCCATCCAGCCATCCATCCTTCCATCCATCCCTTCAGCCAGCCATCCATCCAGGCATCCAACCATCCAGCCATCCATCCAGCCATCCATCCATCCATCCATCCCTCCAGCCAGCCATCCATCCAGCTATCCATCGATCCAGCCATCCATCCATCCATCCATCCATCCATCCATCCATCCATCCCTCCAGCCAATCATCCATCCAGCCATCCATCCAGCCATCCATCCATCCATTCAGCCATCCATTAATCCATCGCACCAGCCAGCCATCCATCAAGCCGTCCATCCAGCCATCCATCCATCCAGCCATCCATCAATCCAGCCATCCATCCAGCAATCCATCCATCCATCCCTCCAGCCATCCATCCATCCAGGCATCCATCCAACCAGCTATCCATCCAGCCATCCATCCATCCATCAATCCCTCCAGCCAGCCATCCATCCAGCCATCCATCCATCCAGCCATCCATGCAGCCATCCATCCATCCATCCAGCCAGTCATCCATCCAGCCATCCATCCATCCAGCCATCCATCCAGCCATCCATTCATCCATCCATCCCTCCAGCCAGCCATTCATTCAGCCATCTATCCATTCAGCTATCCATCCAGCCATCCATCCATCCATCCATCCCTCCAGCCAGCCATCTATCCAGCCATCCCTCTATCCAGCTATCCATATAGCCATCCATCCATCCATCCATCCATCCCTCCAGCCAGCCATACATCCAGCCATCCATCGATCCAGCCATCCATCCAGCCCTCCATCCATCCATCCATCCCTCCAGCCAGCCAGTCATTAAGCTATCCATCCATCCAGCCATCCATCCAGCCATCCATCCATCCATCCATCCCTCCAGCCAGCCATCCATCCAGCCATCCCTCCATCCAGACATCCATCCAGCCATACATCCATCCATCCATCCCTCCAGCTAGCCAACCATCCAGCTATCCCTCCATCCATCCATCCATCCATCCATCCCTCCAGCCAGTCATCCATCCAGCCATCCATCCATCCAGCCATCCATCCAGCCATCCATCCATCAATCCATCCCTACAGCCAGCCATCCATCCAGCCCTCCATCCATCCAGCCGTCCATCCAGCCATCCATCCATCCATCCCTCCAGCCAGCCATCCATCCAGCCATCCATCCATCCAGCCATCCATTCAGCCATCCATCCATCCATCCATCCGTCCAGCCAGCCATCCATCCAGCCATGAATCCATCCTGCCATCCATCCAGCCATCCATCTATCCATCCATTCCTCCAGCCAGCAATCCATCCAGCGATCCATCCATCCAGCCATCCATCCAACCATCCATCCATCCAGCCATTCATCCAGCCATCCATCCACCCAGCCTTCCGGCCACCCAGCCATCCGTCCATCCAGCCATCCATCCATCCAGCCATCCATCCATCCATCCAGCCATCCATCCAGCCATCCATCCATTCAGCCATCCATCCAGACATCCATCCATCCATCCATCCCGCCAGCGAGTCATCCATCCAGCCATCCATCCATCCAGCCATCCATCCAGCCATCCATCCATCCATCCATCCCTCCAGCCAGCCATTCATCCAGCCATCCATCCATCCAGCCATCCATCCAGCCATCCATCCATCCCTCCTGCAAGCCATCCATCCAGCGATCCATCCATCCATCCATCCAGCCATCCGTCCATCCATCCATCACTCCAGCCAGCCATCCATCCAGCCATCCCTCCATCCAGCCATCCATCCAGCCATCCATCATTCATCCATCTCTCCAACCAGCCATCCATCCAGCCATTTATCCATCCATCCATACCTCCAGCCAGCCATCCATCCATACCTCCATCCAGCCAGCCATCCATCCATCCATCCATCCAGCCATCCATCCAGCCATCCATCTATCAATCCACAAGCCCAGCCAGCCATCCATCCAGCCATCCAGTCATCCAGACATCCATCCAGCCATCCATCCATTCATCCATCCCTCCTGCCAGCCATCCATCCAGCCATCCATCCATCCAGCCATCCATCCAGCCATCCATCCATCCAACCATCCATCCATCCATCCATCCCTCCAGCCAGTAATCCATCCAGTCATCCATCCATCCATCCAGCCATCCATCCATCCATCCATCCCTCCAGCCAGCCATCCATCCAGCCATCCCTCTATCCAGCCATCCATCCAGACATCCAACCATTCATCCATCTCTCCAGCCAGCCATACATCCAGCCATCCATCCATCCAGCCATCCATCCAGCCATCCATCCATCCCTCCAGCCAGCCAGTCATTAAGCCATCCAACCACTCATCCATCCATCCAGCCATCCATCCCTCCAGCCACCCATCCATCCAGCCATCCCTCCATCCAGCCATCCATCCAGCCATCCATCCATCCATCCATCCATCCCTCCAGATAGCCAACCATGCAGCCATCCCTCCATCCAGCCATCCATCCATCCATCCATCCCTCCAGCCAGCCATCCATCCAGCCATCGATCCAGCTATCCATCCAGCCATCCATCCATCAATCCATCCCTTCAGCCAGCCAATCACCCAGCCATCCATCCATCCAGCCGTCCATCCAGCCATCCATCCATCCATCCCTTCAGCCTGCCATCCATCCAGCCATCCATCCATCCAGCCATCCATCCAGCCATCCAACCATCAATCGATCCATCCAGCCAGCCATCCATCCAGCCATCCATCCATCCTGCCATCCATCCAGCCATCCATTCAGCCATCTATCCATCCATCCATCCCTCCAGCCAGCCAACCATTCGGCCATCCATCCATCCAGCCATCCATTCATCCATCCCTCCAGCCAGCCATCCTTTTAGCCATCCATCCATCCATCCATCCATCCATCCATCCCTCCTGCCAGCCATCCATCCAGCCATCCATCCATCCAGCCATCCATCCAGCCATCCATTCTTCCATCCATCCCTTCAGCCAGCCATCCATCCAGGCATCCAACCATCCAGCCATCCATCCAGCCATCCATCCATCCATCCATCCCTCCAGCCAGCCATCCATCCAGCCATCCATCCATCCAGCCATCCATCCATCCATCCATCCATCCATCCATCCATCCCTCCAGCCAGTCATCCATCCAGCCATCCATCCAGCCATCCATCCAGCCATCCATCCATCCATCCCTCCAGCCAGCCATTCATCCAGCCACCCATCCATTCAGCCATCCATCCAGCCATGCATCCATCCATCCATCCATCCCTCCAGCCAGCCATCCATCCAGGCATCCAACCATCCAGCCATCCACCCAGCCATCCACCCATCCACCCATCCCTCCAGCCAGCCATCCATCCAGCCATCCCTCCATCCAGACATCCATCCAGCCATCCATCCATCCATCCATCCATCCAGCCAGCCAATCATCCAGCCATCCCTCCATCCAGCCATCCATCCATCCATCCATCCCTCCAGCCAGCCAGCCAGCCATCCAGCCATCCATCCATCCAGCCATCCATCCAGCCATCCATCCATCAATCCATCCCTCCAACCAGCCATCCATCCAGCCATCCATCCATCCAGCCGTCCATCCAGCCATCCATCCATCCATACAACACTCCAGCCAGCCATCCATCCAGTCATCCATCCATCCAGCCATCCATTCAGCCATCCATCCATCCATCCATCCCTCCAGCCATCCATCCATCCAGCCATCCATCCATCCAGCCATCCATCCAGCCATCCATTCATCCAGCCATCAATCCAGCCATCCATCCATCCCTCCAGCAAGCCATCCAACCAGCAATCCATCCGTCCAGCCAGCCATCCAGGCATTCATCCATCCCTCAAGCCAGCCATCCATCCAGCCATCCATCCATCCAGCCAGCCATCCAGCCATCCATCCAAACCTCCAGCCAGCAATTCCATCCAGCCATCCGTCCATCCATCCATCCATCCAGCAATCCATACAGCCACCGATCCATCCATCCATCCCTCCAGCCAGTCATCCATCCAGCCATCCATCCATCCAACCATCCTTCCAGCCATCCATCCATCAATCCATCCCTCCAGCCAGCCATCCATCCAGCCATCCATCCATCCAGCCGTCCATCCAGCCATCCATCCATCCATCCATCCCTTCAACCTGCCAACCATCCAGCCATCCATCCATCCAGCCATCCATCCAGCCATCCATCCATCAATCCATCCATCCAGCCAGCCATCCATCCAGCCATCCATCCATCCTGCCATCCATCCAGCCATCCATTCAGCCATCCATCCATCCCTCCAGCCAGCCAACCATTCGGCCATCCATCCATCCAGCCATCCATTCATCCATCCCTCCAGCCTGCCATCCATCCAGCCATCCATCCAGCCATCCATCCATCCATCCATCCCTCCTGCCAGCCATCCATCCAGCCATCCATCCATCCAGCCATCCATCAAGCCATCCATCCATCCATCCATCCCTAAAGCCAGCCATCCATCCAGGCATCCATCCATCCAGCCATCCATCCCGCCAGCCATCCATCCATCCATCCCTCCAGCCAGCCATCCATCCAGACATCCATTCATCCAGCCATCCATCCAGCCATCCATCCATCCATCCATCCCTCCAGCCAGTCATCCATCCAGCCATCCATCTATCCATCCATCCAGCCATCCATACATCCATCCATCCCTCCAGCCAGCCATCCATCCAGCCATCCCTCCATCCAGCCATCCATCCAGACATCCAACCATTCATCCATCTCTCCAGCCAGCCATACATCCAGCCATCCATCCATCCAGCCATCCATCCAGCCATCCATCCATCCCTCCAGCCAGCAAGTCATTAAGCCATCCAACCACTCATCCATCCATGCAGCCATCCATCCCTCCAGCCACCCATCCATCCAGCCATCCCTCCATACAGCCATCCATCCAGCCATCCATCCATCCATCCATCCATCCCTCCAGATAGCCAACCATGCAGCCATCCCTCCATCCAGCCATCCATCCATCCATCCATCCCTCCAGCCAGCCATCCATCCAGCCATCGATCCAGCTATCCATCCAGCCATCCATCCATCAATCCATCCCTCCAGCCAGCCAATCACCCAGCCATCCATCCATCCAGCCGTCCATCCAGCCATCCACCCATCCATCCATCCCTTCAGCCTGCCATCCATCCAGCCATCCATCCATCCAGCCATCAATCCAGCCATCCTTCCATCAATCGATCCATCCAGCCAGCCATCCATCCAGCCATCCATCCATCCTGCCATCCATCCAGCCATCCATTCAGCCATCTATCCATCCATCCATCCCTCCAGCCAGCGAACCATTCGGCCATCCATCCATCCAGCCATCCATTCATCCATCCCTCCAGCCAGCCATCCTTTTAGCCATCCATCCAGCCATCCATCCATCCCTCCTGCCAGCCATCCATCCAGCCATCCATCCATCCAGCCATCCATCCAGCCATCCATCCTTCCATCCATCCCTTCAGCCAGCCATCCATCCAGGCATCCAACCATCCAGCCATCCAGCCATCCATCCATCCCTCCAGCCAGCCAGTCATTAAGCCATCCAACCACTCATCCATCCATCCAGCCATCCATCCCTCCAGCCACCCATCCATCCAGCCATCCCTCCATCCAGCCATCCATCCAGCCATCCATCCATCCATCCATCCATCCCTCCAGATAGCCAACCATGCAGCCATCCCTCCATCCAGCCATCCATCCATCCATCCATCCCTCCAGCCAGCCATCCATCCAGCCATCGATCCAGCTATCCATCCAGCCATCCATCCATCAATCCATCCCTCCAGCCAGCCAATCACCCAGCCATCCATCCATCCAGCCGTCCATCCAGCCATCCATCCATCCATCCCTTCAGCCTGCCATCCATCCAGCCATCCATCCATCCAGCCATCCATCCAGCCATCCAACCATCAATCGATCCATCCAGCCAGCCATCCATCCAGCCATCCATCCATCCTGCCATCCATCCAGCCATCCATTCAGCCATCTATCCATCCATCCATCCCTCCAGCCAGCCAACCATTCGGCCATCCATCCATCCAGCCATCCATTCATCCATCCCTCCAGCCAGCCATCCTTTTAGCCATCCATCCAGCCATCCATCCATCCATCCCTCCTGCCAGCCATCCATCCAGCCATCCATCCATCCAGCCATCGATCCAGCCATCCATCCTTCCATCCATCCCTTCAGCCAGCCATCCATCCAGGCATCCAACCATCCAGCCATCCATCCAGCCATCCATCCATCCATCCATCCCTCCAGCCAGCCATCCATCCAGCCATCCATCCATCCATCCATCCATCCATCCATCCATCCATCCATCCCTCCAGCCAGTCATCCATCCAGCCATCCATCCAGCCATCCATCCAGCCATCCATCCATCCATCCCTCCAGCCAGCCATTCATCCAGCCACCCATCCATTCAGCCATCCATCCAGCCATGCATCCATCCATCCATCCATCCCTCCAGCCAGCCATCCATCCAGGCATCCAACCATCCAGCCATCCACCCAGCCATCCATCCATCCATCCATCCCTCCAGCCAGCCATCGATCCAGCCATCCCTCCATCCAGACATCCATCCAGCCATCCATCCATCCATCCATCCATCCAGCCAGCCAATCATCCAGCCATCCCTCCATCCAGCCATCCATCCATCCATCCATCCCTCCAGCCAGCCAGCCATCCAGCCATCCATCCATCCAGCCATCCATCCAGCCATCCATCCATCAATCCATCCCTCCAGCCAGCCATCCATCCAGCCATCCATCCATCCAGCCGTCCATCCAGCCATCCATCCATCCATACAACACTCCAGCCAGCCATCCATCCAGTCATCCATCCATCCAGCCATCCATTCAGCCATCCATCCATCCATCCATCCCTCCAGCCATCCATCCATCCAGCCATCCATCCATCCAGCCATCCATCCAGCCATCCATTCATCCAGCCATCAATCCAGCCATCCATCCATCCCTCCAGCAAGCCATCCAACCAGCAATCCATCCGTCCAGCCAGCCATCCAGGCATTCATCCATCCCTCAAGCCAGCCATCCATCCAGCCATCCATCCATCCAGCCAGCCATCCAGCCATCCATCCATCCCTCCAGCCAGCAATTACATCCAGCCATCCGTCCATCCATCCATCCATCCAGCAATCCATACAGCCACCGATCCATCCATCCATCCCTCCAGCCAGTCATCCATCCAGCCATCCATCCATCCAACCATCCTTCCAGCCATCCATCCATCAATCCATCCCTCCAGCCAGCCATCCATCCAGCCATCCATCCATCCAGCCGTCCATCCAGCCATCCATCCATCCATCCATCCCTTCAACCTGCCAACCATCCAGCCATCCATCCATCCAGCCATCCATCCAGCCATCCATCCATCAATCCATCCATCCAGCCAGCCATCCATCCAGCCATCCATCCATCCTGCCATCCATCCAGCCATCCATTCAGCCATCCATCCATCCCTCCAGCCAGCCAACCATTCGGCCATCCATCCATCCAGCCATCCATTCATCCATCCCTCCAGCCTGCCATCCATCCAGCCATCCATCCAGCCATCCATCCATCCATCCATCCCTCCTGCCAGCCATCCATCCAGCCATCCATCCATCCAGCCATCCATTAAGCCATCCATCCATCCATCCATCCCTAAAGCCAGCCATCCATCCAGGCATCCATCCATCCAGCCATCCATCCCGCCAGCCATCCATCCATCCATCCCTCCAGCCA
Source organism: Scyliorhinus torazame (assembly GCF_047496885.1). Lineage (NCBI taxonomy): Eukaryota > Metazoa > Chordata > Chondrichthyes > Carcharhiniformes > Scyliorhinidae > Scyliorhinus > Scyliorhinus torazame. Next base: position 280,521,003 of record NC_092708.1, on the reverse strand, counting down.
GCCATCCATCCAGACATCCATTCATCCAGCCATCCATCCAGCCATCCATCCATCCATCCATCCCTCCAGCCAGTCATCCATCCAGCCATCCATCTATCCATCCATCCAGCCATCCATCCATCCATCCATCCCTCCAGCCAGCCATCCATCCAGCCATCCCTCCATCCAGCCATCCATCCAGACATCCAACCATTCATCCATCTCTCCAGCCAGCCATACATCCAGCCATCCATCCATCCAGCCATCCATCCAGCCATCCATCCATCCCTCCAGCCAGCCAGTCATTAAGCCATCCAACCACTCATCCATCCATGCAGCCATCCATCCCTCCAGCCACCCATCCATCCAGCCATCACTCCATCCAGCCATCCATCCAGCCATCCATCCATCCATCCATCCATCCCTCCATGATAGCCAACCATGCAGCCATCCCTCCATCCAGCCATCCATCCATCCATCCATCCCTCCAGCCAGCCATCCATCCAGCCATCGATCCAGCTATCCATCCAGCCATCCATCCATCAATCCATCCCTCCAGCCAGCCAATCACCCAGCCATCCATCCATCCAGCCGTCCATCCAGCCATCCACCCATCCATCCATCCCTTCAGCCTGCCATCCATCCAGCCATCCATCCATCCAGCCATCAATCCAGCCATCCTTCCATCAATCGATCCATCCAGCCAGCCATCCATCCAGCCATCCATCCATCCTGCCATCCATCCAGCCATCCATTCAGCCATCTATCCATCCATCCATCCCTCCAGCCAGCGAACCATTCGGCCATCCATCCATCCAGCCATCCATTCATCCATCCCTCCAGCCAGCCATCCTTTTAGCCATCCATCCAGCCATCCATCCATCCATCCATCCCTCCTGCCAGCCATCCATCCAGCCATCCATCCATCCAGCCATCCATCCAGCCATCCATCCTTCCATCCATCCCTTCAGCCAGCCATCCATCCAGGCATCCAACCATCCAGCCATCCATCCAGCCATCCATCCATCCAACCATCCCTCCAGCCAGCCATCCATCCAGCCATCCATCCATCCAGCCATCCATCCAGCCATCCATCCATCCCTCCAGCCAGTCATCCATCCAGCCATCCATCCAGCCATCCATCCAGCCATCCATCCATCCATCCATCCCTCCAGCCAGCCATTCATCCAGCCATCCATCCATTCAGCCATCCATCCAGCCATGCATCCATCCATCCATCCCTCCAGCCAGCCATCCATCCAGGCATCCAACCATCCAGCCATTCACCCAGCCATCCATCCATCCATCCATCCCTCCAGCCAGCCGTCCATCCAGCCATCCCTCCATCCAGACATCCATCCAGCCATCCATCCATCCATCCAGCCAGCCAATCATCCAGCCATCCCTCCATCCAGCCATCCATCCATCCATCCATCCCTCCAGCCAGCCAGCCATCCAGCCATCCATCCATCCAGCCATCCATCCAGCCATCCATCCATCAATCCATCCCTCCAGCCAGCCATCCATCCAGCCATCCATCCAGCCATCCATCCATCCCTCCAGCCAGCCAGTCATTAAGCCATCCAACCACTCATCCATCCATGCAGCCATCCATCCCTCCAGCCACCCATCCATCCAGCCATCCCTCCATCCAGCCATCCATCCAGCCATCCATCCATCCATCCATCCATCCCTCCAGATAGCCAACCATGCAGCCATCCCTCCATCCAGCCATCCATCCATCCATCCATCCCTCCAGCCAGCCATCCATCCAGCCATCGATCCAGCTATCCATCCAGCCATCCATCCATCAATCCATCCCTCCAGCCAGCCAATCACCCAGCCATCCATCCATCCAGCCGTCCATCCAGCCATCCACCCATCCATCCATCCCTTCAGCCTGCCATCCATCCAGCCATCCATCCATCCAGCCATCAATCCAGCCATCCTTCCATCAATCGATCCATCCAGCCAGCCATCCATCCAGCCATCCATCCATCCTGCCATCCATCCAGCCATCCATTCAGCCATCTATCCATCCATCCATCCCTCCAGCCAGCGAACCATTCGGCCATCCATCCATCCAGCCATCCATTCATCCATCCCTCCAGCCAGCCATCCTTTTAGCCATCCATCCAGCCATCCATCCATCCATCCATCCCTCCTGCCAGCCATCCATCCAGCCATCCATCCATCCAGCCATCCATCCAGCCATCCATCCTTCCATCCATCCCTTCAGCCAGCCATCAATCCAGGCATCCAACCATCCAGCCATCCATCCAGCCATCCATCCATCCAACCATCCCTCCAGCCAGCCATCCATCCAGCCATCCATCCATCCAGCGATCCATCCAGCCATCCATCCATCCATCCATCCCTCCAGCCAGTCATCCATCCAGCCATCCATCCAGCCATCCATCCAGCCATCCATCCATCCATCCATCCCTCCAGCCAGCCATTCATCCAGCCATCCATCCATTCAGCCATCCATCCAGCCATGCATCCATCCATCCATCCCTCCAGCCAGCCATCCATCCAGGCATCCAACCATCCAGCCATTCACCCAGCCATCCATCCATCCCTCCAGCCAGCCATCCATCCAGCCATCCCTCCATCCAGACATCCATCCAGCCATCCATCCATCCATCCAGCCAGCCAATCATCCAGCCATCCCTCCATCCAGCCATCCATCCATCCATCCATCCCTCCAGCCAGCCAGCCATCCAGCCATCCATCCATCCAGCCATCCATCCAGCCATCCATCCATCAATCCATCCCTCCAGCCAGCCATCCATCCAGCCATCCATCCATCCAGCCTTCCATCCAGCCATCCATCCATCCATACAACACTCCAGCCAGCCATCCATCCAGCCATCCATCCATCCAGCCATCCATCCATCCAGCCATCCATCCAGCCATCCATCCATCCAGCCATCCATCCAGCCATCCATCCATCAATCCATCCCTCCAGCCAGCCATCCATCCAGCCATCCATCCAGCCATCCATCCATCCCTCCAGCCAGCCAGTCATTAAGCCATCCAACCTCTCATCCATCCATGCAGCCATCCATCCCTCCAGCCACCCATCCATCCAGCCATCCCTCCATCCAGCCATCCATCCAGCCATCCATCCATCCATCCATCCATCCCTCCAGATAGCCAACCATGCAGCCATCCCTCCATCCAGCCATCCATCCATCCATCCATCCCTCCAGCCAGCCATCCATCCAGCCATCGATCCAGCTATCCATCCAGCCATCCATCCATCAATCCATCCCTCCAGCCAGCCAATCACCCAGCCATCCATCCATCCAGCCGTCCATCCAGCCATCCACCCATCCATCCATCCCTTCAGCCTGCCATCCATCCAGCCATCCATCCATCCAGCCATCAATCCAGCCATCCTTCCATCAATCGATCCATCCAGCCAGCCATCCATCCAGCCATCCATCCATCCTGCCATCCATCCAGCCATCCATTCAGCCATCTATCCATCCATCCATCCCTCCAGCCAGCGAACCATTCGGCCATCCATCCATCCAGCCATCCATTCATCCATCCCTCCAGCCAGCCATCCTTTTAGCCATCCATCCAGCCATCCATCCATCCATCCATCCCTCCTGCCAGCCATCCATCCAGCCATCCATCCATCCAGGCATCCATCCAGCCATCCATCCTTCCATCCATCCCTTCAGCCAGCCATCAATCCAGGCATCCAACCATCCAGCCATCCATCCAGCCATCCATCCATCCAACCATCCCTCCAGCCAGCCATCCATCCAGCCATCCATCCATCCAGCGATCCATCCAGCCATCCATCCATCCATCCATCCCTCCAGCCAGTCATCCATCCAGCCATCCATCCAGCCATCCATCCAGCCATCCATCCATCCATCCATCCCTCCAGCCAGCCATTCATCCAGCCATCCATCCATTCAGCCATCCATCCAGCCATGCATCCATCCATCCATCCCTCCAGCCAGCCATCCATCCAGGCATCCAACCATCCAGCCATTCACCCAGCCATCCATCCATCCATCCATCCCTCCAGCCAGCCATCCATCCAGCCATCCCTCCATCCAGACATCCATCCAGCCATCCATCCATCCATCCAGCCAGCCAATCATCCAGCCATCCCTCCATCCAGCCATCCATCCATCCATCCATCCCTCCAGCCAGCCAGCCATCCAGCCATCCATCCATCCAGCCATCCATCCAGCCATCCATCCATCAATCCATCCCTCCAGCCAGCCATCCATCCAGCCATCCATCCATCCAGCCTTCCATCCAGCCATCCATCCATCCATACAACACTCCAGCCAGCCATCCATCCAGCCATCCATCCATCCAGCCATCCATCCATCCAGCCATCCATCCAGCCATCCATCCATCCATTCCTCCAGCCAGCCATCCATCCAGCCATCCATTCATCCAGCCATCAATCCAGCCATCCATCCATCCCTCCAGCAAGCCATCCAACCCGCAATCCATCCGTCCAGCCAGCCATCCAGCCATCCATCCATCCCTCAAGCCAGCCATCCATCCAGCCATCCATCCATCCAGCCAGCCATCGAGCCATCCATCCATCCCTCCAGCCAGCAATTCCATCCAGCCATCCGTCCATCCATCCATCCATCCAGCAATCCATACAGCCACCGATCCATCCATCCATCCCTCCAGCCAGTCATCCATCCAGCCATCCATCCATCCAACCATTCATCCAGCCATCCATCCATCCATTCCTCCAGCCAGCCATTTATCCAGCCATCCATCCATTAAGCCATCCATCCAGCCATCCATCCATCCATCCAACCCTCCAGCCAGCCATCCATCCATCCAGCCATCCATCCAGCCATCCATCCATCCATCCATCCCTCTAGCCAGCCAGCCATCCAGCCATTCCTCCATCCAGCCATCCATCCAGCCATCCATCCATCCATCCATCTCTCCAGCCAGCCATACATCCAGCCATCCATCCATTCAGCCATTCGTCCAGCCATCCATCCATCCATCCATCCCCCCAGCCAGCCATTAAGCCATCCATCCATCCAGCCAACCATCCAGCCATCCATCCATCCCTCCAGCCAGCCATCCATCCAACCATCCCTCCATCCAGCCATCCATCCATCCATCCATCCATCCATCCATCCATCCAGGCAGCCAACCATCCAGCCATCCCTCCATCCAGCCGTCCATCCATCCATGCATCCTTCCAGCCACCCATCCATCCAGCCATCCATCCATCCATCCATCCCTCCAGCCAGCCAACCATCCAGCCATCCCTCCATCCAGCCATCCATCCATCCATCCCTCCAGCCAGCCATCCATCCAGCCATCCATCCATCCAGCCATCCATCCAGCCATCCATCCATCAATCCATCCCTCCAGCCAGCCATCCATCCAGCCATCCATCCATCCAGCCGTCCATCCAGCCATCCATCCATCCCTCCAGCCAGCCATCCATCCAGCCATCCATCCATCCACCCATCCCGCCAGCCATCCAACCATCCAGCCAACCCTACATCCAGACATCCCTCCATCCAGCCATCCATCCATCCTTCCATCCCTCCAGCCAGCCATCCATCCAGCCATCCATCCATCCAGTCATCCATCCAGCCATCCATCCATCAGTGCCCGGGACATCGTCGGGGGTAAAGCTCCCTCCCTTGCCTCATTGAAGGTCCTAACTAACAGCGGGCCCAACAGGTCCATATATTTTTCATAGAACTCGACCGGGAAACCGTCCGGCCCCGGTGCCTTCCCCGCCTGCATGCTTCCTATCCCTTTGATCAGCTCCTCCAGCCCAATCGGGGCCCCCAGTCCCTCTTCCATCTTTGGAAACCTCAATTGGTCCAGGAAACGGCCCATCCCTCCCTCCTCCCGTGGGGGCTCAGATCGGTACAATTTCTCGTAGAAGTCCCCCCGCATTTAAAAGTTTATTGGATAAACATATGGATGAAAATGGCATAGTGTAGGTTAGATGGCTTTTGTTTCGGTGCAACATCGTGGGCCGAAGGGCCTGTACTGCGCTGTATCGTTCTATGTTCTATGTTCGAAGTCCCTGAAGACCCCATTGATGCCAACTCCACTCTGCACCCTGTCCTTAACTCCCCCGATCTCCCTAGCTGCGTCCCGCTTCCGAAGCTGATGCGCCAGCATCCGGCTTGCCTTTTCCCCATACTCGTAGACCGCCCCCTGGGCCTTCCTCCACTGCACCTCCGCCTTCCTGGTGGTCACCAGGTCGAATTCGGCCTGGAGGCTGCGCCTCTTCCTCAACAATCCTTCCTCAGGTTCTTCCGCATACCTCCTGTCTACCCTCACCATCTCCCCCACCAGCCTCTCCCTCTCCCCCCGCTCCCTCCACCTTGTGGGCCCTGATGGAGATCAGCTCTCTCCTCACCACCGCCTTCAGTGCCTCCCATACCATCCCCACTCGGAACTCCCCGTTGTCATGGTCTCCAAGTACCTCCCTATACTTCCTCGGACCCGCTCGCTCACCTCCTCGTCCGCCAACAGCGCCACCTCCAAGCGCCACAGCGGGCGCTGGTCCCTCTCCTCCCCCATCTCCAAGTCCACCCAATGCGGGGCGTGGTCCGAAATGGCTATTGCCGAATACTCGGTATCCTCTACAGCGCCCTACTCAAAATGAAAAAGTCGATTCGAGAATAAGCCTTATGGACATGAGAAGAATGAAAATTCCCTAGCCCCCGGCCTTGCAAATCTCCAAGGTTCCACCCCTCCCATTTGGTCCATAAATCCCCTCAACACTCTAGCCCCCGCCGGCTTCCTACCCGTCCTAGACCTGGAGCGATCCAGTGCCGGATCCAACACCGTGTTAAAGTCTCCCCCCATTATCAGGCCCCCCACTTCCAAATCTGGGATCCGACCCAACATACACCGCATAAAACCCGCATCGTCCCAGTTCGGAGCATACACATTGACCAGTACCACCCTCTCTCCCTGCAACTTACCACTTACCATTATGTACCTACCGCCATTATCTGCCACAATGCTCGACGCCTCGAATAACACCTTCTTTCCCACCAAGATCGCCACCCCTCGATTTTTGGCATCTAGCCCCGAGTGAAACACCTGACCTACCCACCCTTTCCTCAGTCTTACCTGGTCTGCCACCTTCAGGTGTGTCAACTAGAGCATAACAACATCCGCCTTGAGCCCCTTCAGGTGCGCGAATACGCGGGCCCGCTTAACCAGCCCATTCAGTCTCCTTACATTCCAGGTTATCAGCCGGATCAGGGGGCTACCCGCCCATCTCCCCCGCCGAGTAGCCATGACCCCTCCTCGGCCAGCCACGTGCCCGCACCCCACACCCGGCCCGTTCCCCACAGCGGCATACCCCCGTCTTGACCCACCCCACTCGCTTCAGCTCCTCCTTGATCTTAGCAGCAGCAACTCGATTCCCCCCCACCCCCCACCGGCTAGAACCCATCCTAGCTGGTTTACTCCCCCCATTGCACTTCCGCAAGTCAGCTGACCCCGGCCACTCCCACCTCCCCTTCGACTCCTCCCATTGTGTGGCACACCCTCCTCTCCCGCTCCCCATTCACAGGCTCTCCCCCTCCGTTCTAAGCGCGGGAAACAATCCTCGCTTCCCCGCCCCGGTCTCGCCCCCCCCCCACAGTCTTCGGCGCGGGAAAAAATCCCGCGCTCTCCACCTATCAGGCCCCGCCACCAACCAAAACAGTGCCCAACCCGCCCCATCCACCCTCCCCAACCCGAAAGAGAAAAACACAGAGAAAAACAAACCCAAAATAATGCAAAGGCCCCCCACCCGCCCCGAACCAAAAATAGGCATAACATATCCACCGCAGTCCCCAATCGCCCATCCCGACCCTCAGTCTGTGACCCTCAGTCTGTGTCCAGCTTCTCGGCCTGAACAAAGGCCCACGCCTCCTCCTCCAGCCAGCCAGTCATTAAGCCATCCATACAACCAGCCATCCATTCAGCCATCCATCCAGCCATCCATCCCTCCAGCCAGCCATCCATCCAGCCATCCCTCCATCCAGCCATCCATCCAGTTATCCATACATCCATCCATCCCTCCAGCCAACCAACCATCCAGCCATCACTCCATCTAGCCATCCATTCATCCCACCAGCCAGCCATCAATCCAGCCATCCATCCATCAATCCATCCCTCCAGCCAGCCATCCATCCAGCCATCCATCCATCCAGCCGTCCATCCAGCCATCCATCCATCCATCCATCCCTTTAGCCTCCCATCCATCCAGCCATCCATCCATCCAGCCATCCATCCAGCCATCCATCCATCAATCCATCCATCCAGCCAGCCATCGATCCAGCCATCCATCCATCCTGCCAGCCATCCAGCCATCCATTCAGCCATCCATCCATCCATCCCTCCAGCCAGCCAACCATTCGGCCATCCATCCATCCAGCCATCCATTCATCCATCCCTCCAGCCAACCATCCATCCAGCCATCCATCCATCCATCCATCCCTCCTGCCAGCCATCCATCCAGCCATCCATCCATTCAGCCATCCATCCAGCCATCCATCCATCCATCCATCCCTCCAGCCAGCCATCCATCCAGGCTTCCTTTCATCCAGCCATCCATCCAGCCATCCATCCATCCACCCATCCCTCCAGCCAGCCATCCATCGAGCCATCCATCCATCCAGACATCCATCCAGCCATCCATCCATCCATCCATCCCTCCAGCCAGCCATCCATCCAGCCATCCCTCCATCCAGCCATCCATCCAGTCATCCATCCATCCATCCATCCCTCCAGCCAACCAACCATCCAGCCAGCCATCCATCCAGCCATCCATCCCTCCAGCCAGCCATCCATCCAGCCATCCCTCCATCCAGCCATCCATCCAGTCATCCATCCATCCATCCATCCCTCCAGCCAACCAACCATCCAGCCATCACTCCATCTAGCCATCCATTCATCCCACCAGCCAGCCATCAATCCAGCCATCCATCCATCAATCCATCCCTCCAGCCAGCCATCCATCCAGCCATCCATCCAGCCATCCATCCATCCAGCCATCCATCCAGCCATCCATCCATCAATCCATCCGTCCAGCCAGCCATCGATCCAGCCATCCATCCATCCTGCCAGCCATCCAGCCATCCATTCAGCCATCCATCCATCCATCCATCCCTCCAGCCAGCCAACCATTCGGCCATCCATCCATCCAGCCATCCATTCATCCATCCCTCCAGCCAACCATCCATCCAGCCATCCATCCAGCCATCCATCAATCCATCCATCCCTCCTGCCAGCCATCCATCCAGCCATCCATCCATTCAGCCATCCATCCAGCCATCCATCCATCCATCCATCCCTCCAGCCAGCCATCCATCCAGGCTTCCATCCATCCAGCCATCCATCCAGCCATCCATCCATCCATCCATCCCTCCAGCCAGCCATCCATCGAGCCATCCATCCATCAAGCCATCCATCCAGCCATCCATCCATCCATCCATCCCTCCAGCCAGTCATCCTTCCAGCCATCCATCCATCCAGCCATCCATCCAGCCATCCATCCATCCATCCATCCCTCCAGCCAGCCATTCATCCAGCCATCCATCCATTCAGCCATCCATCCATCGATCCATCCATCCTTCCATCCGTCCCACCAGCCAGCCATCCATCCAGCCATCCATCCATTCAGCCATCCATCCAGCCATCCATTCATCCATCCATCCCTCCAGCCAGCCATCCATCCAGCCATCCCTCTATCCAGCCATCCAACCAGCCATCCATCCATCCATCCATCCCTCCAGCCAGCCATACATCCAGACATCCATCCATCCAGCCATACATCCACACATCCATCCATCCATCCAGCCATCCATCCAGCCATCCATCCATCCATCCATCCCTCCAGCCATCCATCCATCCAGCCATCCCTCCATCCAGACATCCATCCAGCCAGCCAAACATCCAGCCATCCCTCCATCCAGCCATCCATCCATCCATCCATCCCTCCAGCCAGCCATCCATTCAGCCATCCATCCATCCAGCCATCCATCCAGCCATCCATCCATCAATCCATCCCTCCAGCCAGCCATCCATCCAGCCATCCATCCATCCATCCGTCCATCCAGCCATCCATCCATCCATCCATCCCTCCACCCAGCCATCCATCCAGCCATCCATCCATGCAGCCATCCATTCAGCCATCCATCCATCCATCCATCCCTCCAGCCAGCCATCCATTCAGCCATCCATCCATCCATCCATCCCTCCAGCCAGCCATCCATCCACCATCCATCCATCCAGCCATCCATCCATCCAGCCATCCATCCAGCCAACCATCCATCCCTCCAGACAGCCATCCATCCAGCAATCCATCGTCCAGCCATCCATCCATCCATCCAGCCAGCCAACCATCCAGCCATCCCCCCATACAGCCATCCATCCATCCCTCCAGACATTCATCCATCCAGCCATCTATCCATCCAGCCATCCATCCAGCCATCCATCCATCAATCCATCCCACCAGCCAGCCATCCATCAAGCCATCCATCCAAACCAGCCGTCCATCCAGCCATCCATCCATCCATGCATCCCTCCAGCCAGCCATCCATCCAGTCATCCATCCATCCATCCATCACTCCAGCCAGCCAACCATCCAGCCATCCCTCCATCCAGCCATCCATCCATCCATCCCTCCAGCCAGCCATCCATCCAGCCATAGATCCATCCAGCCATCGATCCAGCCATCCATCCATCAATCCATCCCTCCAGCCTGCCATCCATCCATCCAGCAGTCCATCCAGCCATCCAACCATCCCTCCAGCCAGCCATCCATCCAGCCATCCATCCATTCATCCATCCCTCCAGCCAGCCAACCATCCAGCCAACCCTCCATCCAGCCATCCCGCCAACCAGCCATCCATCCATCCATCCATCCCTCCAGCCAGCCATCCATCCAGCCATCCATCCATCCAGCCATCCAACCAGCCATCCATTCATCAATCCATCCCTCCAGCCAGCCATCCATCCAGCCACCCATCCATCCAGCCGTCCATCCAACCATCCATCCATCCATCCATCCCTCCAGCCAGCTATCCATCCAGCCATCCATCCATCCAGCCATCCATTCAGCCATCCATCCAGCCATCCATCCATCCAGCCATCAATCCAGCCATCCATCCATCCATCCATTCCTCCAGACAGCCATCCATCCAGCCATCCATCCATCCAACCCTCCAGCCAGCCATCCATCCAGCCATCCATCCATCCTGCCGTCCATCCAACCATCCATCCATCCATCCATCCCTCCAGCCAGCTATCCATCCAACCATCCATCCATCCAGCCATCCATTCAGCCATCCATCCAGCCATCCATCCATCCAGCCATCAATCCAGCCATCCATCCATCCATCCATTCCTCCAGCCAGCCATCCATCCAGCCATCCATCTATCCAGCCATCCATCCAGCCATCCATCCATCCATCCCTCCAGCCAGCCATCCATCCAGCCATCCATCCGTCCAGCCATCCAGCCAGCCAACCATTCAGTCATCGCTCCATCCAGCCATCCATCCATCCACCCATCCCTCCAGCCATCCATCCATCCAGCCATCCATCCAGCCATCGATCCATCCATCCATCCCTCCAGCCAGATATCATTCCAGCCATCCATCCATCCAGCCATCCATTCAGCCTCCCATCCAGACATCCATCCATCCAGCCATCCATCCAGCCATCCATCCACCCATCCATTCATTCCTTCAGCCAGCCATCCATCCAGCCGTCCATCCATCCAGTCATCCATCCAGCCATCCATCCATCCATCCACCCTTCTAGCCAGCCATCCATCCATCCATTCCTCCATCCAGACATCCATCCAGCCATCCATCCATCCATCTATCTCTCCAGCCAGCCATACATCCAGCCATCCATCCATTCAGCCATTGATCCAGCCATCCATCCATCCATCCATCCCTCCAGCCAGCCAGCCATTAAGCCATCCATCCATTCAGCCATCCATCCAGCCATCCATCCATCCCTCCAGCCAGCCATCCATCCAGCCATCCCTCCATCCAGCCATCCATCCAGCCATCCATCCATCCATTCATCCATCCAGCCAGCCAACCATCCAGCCATCCCCCCATACAGCCATCCATCCATCCATCCATCCATCCATCCCTCCAGCCATTCATCCATCCTGCCATCTATCCATCCAGCCATCCATCCAGCCATCCATCCATCAATCCATCCCTCCAGCCAGCCATCCATCAAGCCATCCATCCAAACCAGCCGTCCATCCAGCCATCCATCCATCCATGCATCCCTCCAGCCAGCCATCCATCCAGTCATCCATCCATCCATCCATCACTCCAGCCAGCCAACCATCCATCCATTCCTTCAGCCAGCCATCCATCCAGCCATCCATCCATCCAGCCATCCATTCAGCCATCCATCCATCCATCCATCCCTCCAGCCAGCCATCCATCCAGCCATCCATCCGTCCAGCCATCCATCCAGCCATCCATCCATCCATCCATCCCTCCAGCCAGCCATCCATCCAGCCATCCATCCTTCCAGCCATCCATCCAGCCATCCATCCATCCATCCATCCCTCCAGCCAGCCATCTATCCAGCCAGCCATCCAGCCATCCATCCATCAATCCATCCCTCCAGCCAGCCATGCATCCAGCCATCCTTCCATCAAGCCATCCATCCAGACATCCATCCATGACTCCATCCCTCCAGCCAGCCATCCATCCATCCATCGATCTAGCCACCCATTCAGCCATCCATCCATCCATCCATCCCTGCAGCCAGCCATCCATCCAGCCTTCCATCCATCCAGCCATCCGTCCAGCCATCCATTAATCCATCCATTCCTCCAGCCAGCAATCCATCCAGCAATCCATCCAGCCATCCATCCAGCCATCCATCCATCCATCCATCACTTCATCCAGCCATCCATCCAGCCATCCATCCATCCAGCCATCCATCGAGCCATCCATCCATCCATCCATCCCTCCAGCCAGCCATCCATCCAGCCATCCATCCATCCAGCCACCCATCCATCCACCCATCCATCCATCCCTCCAGCCAGCCATCCATCTGGACATCCATCCATCCAGCCATCCATCCAGCCACCCATCCATCCATCCATCCCTCCAGCCAGCCATCCATCCAGCCATCCATCTATCCAGCGTTCAAACCGCCAACCATCCATCCATCCCTCCAGCCAGCCATCCAACCATCCATCCCTCCAGCCAGCCATCCATCCAGCCATCCATCCATCCAGCAATCCATCCAGCCATCCATCCATCAATCCATCCATCCAGCCATCCATCCAGCCATCCATTCAGCCATCCATTCAGCCATCCATTCATCCATCCATCCAGCCATCTATCAATCCATCCCTCCATCCAGCAATTCTACCAGCCACCCATCCATCCATCCAGCCAACCAGCCACCCATCCATCCATCCATCCAGCCAGCCATCCAGACATCTAGCCATCCATCCAGCCATCCATCCAGCCATCCACCATCCTTCCATCACTTCATCCAGCCATCCATCCAGCCATCCATCCATCCAGCCATCCATCGAGCCATCCATCCATCCATCCATCCCTCCAGCCAGCCATCCATCCAGCCATCCATCCATCCAGCCACCCATCCATCCACCCATCCATCCATCCCTCCAGCCAGCCATCCATCTGGACATCCATCCATCCAGCCATCCATCCAGCCACCCATCCATCCATCCATCCCTCCAGCCAGCCATCCATCCAGCCATCCATCTATCCAGCGTTCAAACCGCCAACCATCCATCCATCCCTCCAGCCAGCCATCCAACCATCCATCCCTCCAGCCAGCCATCCATCCAGCCATCCATCCATCCAGCAATCCATCCAGCCATCCATCCATCAATCCATCCATCCAGCCATCCATCCAGCCATCCATTCAGCCATCCATTCAGCCATCCATTCATCCATCCATCCAGCCATCTATCAATCCATCCCTCCATCCAGCAATTCTACCAGCCACCCATCCATCCATCCAGCCAACCAGCCAGCCATCCATCCATCCATCCAGCCAGCCATCCAGACATCTAGCCATCCATCCAGCCATCCATCCAGCCATCCACCATCCTTCCATCCCTCCAGCCAGCCATCCATCCAGCCATCCAACCAACCAGCCATCCATCCAACCATCCACCCATCCATCACTCCAGCCAGCCATCCATCCAGCCATCCGTCCAGCTAGCCATCCATCCAGCCACCCATCCATCCATCCATCCCTCCAGCCTGCCATCCATCCAGCCATCCATCCATCCATCCCTCCAGCCAATCGTCCATTCATCCAGCAATCCATCCAGCCATCCATCCATCAATGGGATCTGCCCCATTTATGGGATCTACCCCAGAATACTGAAGGAGGCTGGAGAGGAAATTGCTGAGGCCTTGACAGAAATCTTTGGATCCTCGCTGTCTTCAGGGGATGTCCCGGAGGACTGGAGAATAGCCAATGTTGTTCCTCTGTTTAAGAAGGGTAGCAAGGATAATCCCGGGAACTACAGGCCGGTGAGCCTGACTTCAGTGGTAGGGAAATTACTGGAGAGAATTCTTCGAGTCAGGATCTACTCCCATTTGGAAGCAAATGGACGTATTAGTGAGAGGCAGCACGGTTTTGTGAAGGGAAGGTCGTGTCTCACTAACTTGATAGAGTTTTTCGAGGAGGTCACTAAGATGATTGATGCAGGTAGGGCAGTAGATGTTCTCTATATGGACTTCAGTAAGGCCTTTGACAAGGTCCCTCATGGTAGACTAGTACAAAAGGTGAAGTCACACGGGATCAGGGGTGAACTGGCAAGGTGGATACAGAACTGGCTAGGCCATAGAAGGCAGAGGGTAGCAATGGAGGGATGCTTTTCTCATTGGAGGGCTGTGACCAGTGGTGTTCCACAGGGATCAGTGCTGGGACCTTTGCTCTTTGTAGTATATATAAATGATTTGGAGGAAAATGTAACTGGTCTGATTATTAAGTTTGCAGACGACACAAAGGTTGGTGGAATTGCGGATAGCGATGAGGACTGTCTGAGGATACAGCAGGATTTAGATTGTCTGGAGACTTGGGCGGAGAGATGGCAGATGGAGTTTAATCCGGACAAATGTGTGGTAATGCATTTTGGAAGGGCTAATGCAGGTAGGGAATATACAGTGAATGGTAGAACCCTCAAGAGTATTGAAAGTCAAAGAGATCTAGGAGTACAGGTCTACAGGTCATTGAAAGGGGCAACACAGGTGGAGAAGGTAGTCAAGAAGGCATACGGCATGCTTGCCTTCATTGGCCGGGGCATTGAGTATAAGAATTGGCAAGTCATGTTGCAGCTGTATAGAACCTTAGTTAGGCCACACTTGGAGTATAGTGTTCAATTCTGGTCGCCACACTACCAGAAGGATGTGGAGGCTTTAGAGAGGGTGCAGAAGAGATTTACCAGAATGTTGCCTGGTATGGAGGGCATAAGCTATGAGGAGCGATTGAATAAACTCGGTTTGTTCTCACTGGAACGAAGGAGGTTGAGGGGCGACCTGATAGAGGTATACAAAATTATGAGGGGCATAGACAGAGTGGATAGTCAGAGGCTTTTCCCCAGGGTAGAGCGGTCAATTACGAGGGGGCATAGGTTTAAGGTGAGAGGGGCAAAGTTTAGAGTAGATGTACGAGGCAAGTTTTTTACGCAGAGGGTAGTGGGTGCCTGGAAC